>NW_004797370.1:1247074-1301005 GCF_000002075.1 Aplysia californica
ACACACACACACACACACACACACACACACACACACACACACACACACACATACACACACACATACACATGCATACACAAACACTTGTTTGTATTTTTACTTCTGTTCATTTTAATATGCAAGTCTCCTGACGATTATTTTCCACATTTTATCAAAACATACTACACTGTTCATTACCAGACCAAAACACATTTATTATACTTACTTCTTACAAAAACATCAAAAAAGCACTCTGCTGAGTTGTTCTCTGCATCGTAGGCTACATAAAAGACAACATAATGCCCCTGAGGCAAGGTTTGACCTGCAGAAGAAATTTGTTTAAATTATTTAAATATATATATGTAATTCATATCTTTCAGAATACTTTTTTTTCTAACTATTTACTAAATCTTAACTTAAACCAATAAACAATTCTTTAAAATTTTCTGTTCAGTTTTATCAAACATTTTAAAACAATCTTTCAAACCTCAGAGATATGCGTGTGACTATATTTTCCTCAGCCCACACAATACCCGCAAGCCAAAACATTGAAATATGTGATTTGTAGCATTTGAGTGCCTAGCAGACTGCAACACTATCTTAACTATTGAATCAGAGGGAGAAATATTAAAAACAAACCAGCCATTGGAAAAAGAGTGAGCTTCACATTAGAAGAAGGAATACAAAGTCAAATCCTCCCAATGCAACTTAAATCTTACCTGCTCGATAATTTTGTTTCACCGACACCACTCCCGCGTTGTCAGAGAACTCTGGCTCCTCCCAGTCAACAACAGCAAAACCCATCTCATTGGTCACAATCACCGTCTGAGGACACCTGAGCACCTCTGGAGGACTTTTGTCTGTTACCATGTAGATTCACAGACAAGTTTCATAAATTAGTTTTCTTTCCATAATCAGACATTTACATTCTTTTACAGTGGAGAACGAAAAACAAATAAAATGTGATTGTGTATGACAACTGAAAGCGTTCCAGAAGAAACAAGTACATTTCTGCCTCAAATCTATCAATACTAATTTCAAGACAAGATGAGACATCATTAAAACCAAATTATATATAAGCAGCTGCGAAAACATATTTATCGGTAAATTATCGGTAAAACACATACAAAAAATGCCATGCATCGTAGTACAGAGTACTTTTCGAAGAATTGTTTTTGATCCTGAAGTGTATGCCAATAGGTGAATTTGAAAAAATAAAACAACATGAAACAACATTTTGACGACATAAGTTTGCCCTATACTTTGCAGTTTTTTAATGTCTGAACGAAGGCTTACCAATTACTAGACCACACTGAGCTGCTGTCTGACCCACTGCACACGAGTTCTGTTGACAAGTAGATGGCATGATGACCTCAGTTGGGCCGTTGTTAAAATAATAACTTGCTGTGACCCAGTCAAAAAGGTCACCACTCATCTGAAAGAATAAGTATTGTGCAATTAACAGACTAAGGTTAGTTTTCCACGCAGAATGTTGGTTACAAAAAAAGAAAAGATTTGACAACAAATTGCTCACTAGAGAATTAACTTTTTCTTTAATCAGAAATTATGAAACATGCTTTATCAAGTTTTTGCTGTAACAAGATCAAAAGAAGTTTGAAGACAATCATAAAGATAAGCTGTAGAGACTTTCTCTGACAGCACGTACATGCTTTGAAAAAAGTTTCCTTGAAGCGCACGAGATAAAACACAAAAAGTCATACCTCCACTAATTGAATATATTTGTTTAGATTCACTTGATTACTTAGTTAAATTAATTGGTCCTCATGTTCAGAAAAAATTTGCACTTACCAAATGGTCGTCCTGACAACTGAGTGAAAGGTTGACAATGTCTGTTTCCTCCAGGAGATAACTATACAAGTTGACTCCATGAAAGTAGCCAGAGAACTTCTGACCTTCCTTAGTGTTGAGTGGATGACCAAGTGCAAGCTGCAATCTGTTATACAAATAGCATTGTTGTTGTAATGTTTTAGTACTTAGAAGTCACTCAACAGCTCTTAAAAATCTTTTGATTTGTAAAATGAACAGAAATAGGGCACAATACATTTTTATATAGCCAGTTAATTGAGAATTTTTAAACATGTTTAACCTCCAAAAAGGCAGTGTTGTGCTGGAAAAGTACATGTAAAAATAAAAATAAAACATAAAAGGGGAAAAAAAACAAATGCAACAACAAAAATCACCATATCAGTATTCCTAAAATACTTTCTTTTTAAAATCATTACATGTATTATACATCCAGAGGAAACTGGCAAGACATAACTCCAGCAAATATTTGCGTTATGAAATGACAGAACATACAACCAGAAGCATTCAAAATAAAACATAACACCTCCACTAATCAAAAAAAAAAAAAGGGAAAACAATTATAAAATATGTTTTACTTTGATATTATATTTATCAGACATAACACAAATTTAGCATAGAAGGGAAGTTAGAATCAACAATGTCGAGATAAAACTTATAATAACAAAATGTGTATAAGCGGTTAGTATTCATCTCTGTAAATTGCCTTTACATTTTGATTTCGGATCGCCTGTTTAAGTGGCATTTTCGGTTCTGTATTTCAGCATTTGGGAGTAACGATTTTGTCCGTCCCGAGATCTACACCTGGTCCTGTGCAACATTTGCAACCTATTTTCAACCATATTGTAATTCTCTGTCCAATTCAAAATAGTTACTTTTGTTCACACTAACAAATCCATCAATTAATATTAGATTGAATAAAAGCCATTTAAAGGTAACACCCTTCATCACATCAAATTGGGGGCCTAAAATTGTGGAATCCCTTGCGTACTGAAACAGATGTCAAAACAACATATCATTCCCTACATTAAAAAATGTCTCGAAATCGGTATAAAAACCAAACAAGGAGATACAGTCCTTAATCAACAAAGGCATCCACCTTATTCATTAAGAAAAAGATGTCTAAAGAGGGGATCAACATAAACTACCTAGATGACATGATAATGATCTATAGAAATGATGTATAATAGCATCCCCTGATTCTGTAAGAACCCTTCAAGAGAATAGGGTCACAGTTAATTTACAATAGAAGTAAAGGCTGACACAAAGTAATGATAACTTTGTCAGGTTGTGTGAATGTAACAGAATAGCTTCCTGATGAACTGACAGGTAAAGGACCTCAACTGACAGTGCCTGAAATCCGCAGAATCCTGAAACCCACAGATCATAAATATATTTTTTTTCCACTTGTGTCTCTCCAAAATGCAACTATCTGGAATGCTGAACAGAACTCACATTAGAGAAAATTATCATCAAAGATGGCTCAAAGGATCATCACTATAGTGAAAATTAAACTTGAATGTTGACTTTTTAATGACAATTTATGAATACGTTATCTAAATACCTTCTTCCAAGTTCAAAAGCTGACATCTGACCGTGCAGGAACTTCTCTCCATCTCTGTAAAGCTCCCATCTTGACGGTCCAAACAGCCAGCACTGGTGGTGCCAGAGTCCATCATTTACATCCAGATTGACAATATCTTGGACTGCACTATATGGCAGAGTTGCCGTTGAGCCAGTCAAAGTTAAAACATTGCGGTAGGGAGTTTCATTCCTGACAAAATACAACACGCCAGTGTAAAAGTTGTGGTAATGTAAAATCATGTCATGAGGTAGGTATACAAGCGAATAAATGATGTAAAGCAAGGGTTCTGGAAACACAACTGAAATGATACACAAAATCTAAAAACACACAGGTACATCTGAGTAGATTTTGTAATGATGTTTATGTGTACTATGTTATCATTACAAAGGTCACTCCGACAAGTTAGAAGAAATTGTATTCATAACTCTCCTTACTTAGCAGGAGGCAGTCAATCACAGAAAGTCAACTTTTGATAAGGGACAGTGTAAATTCCTTGTGCACATGTTCTGTCACTGAAGAAAAAGTTCCTATTTTTAACTCAAATGAAACAGCTTAAAGAACTACACTTATCAGGACAGGGATAACAGCTTTTAAAAAAGCTACTGTGAAGGCAAAATCCACATTAGAAAAGAAAAAAAGAGAGTGAGGGAAAAAGACAGGCAGAGAACAGAGACACAGAAAGAGAGAGAGATACATAAGAATTTTATTTTAAAAAGACAGGCAGACTAAAAGTGGTGTCAGCACTTGATACTATAATCTCCACATAAATACCAATCCATTATGACTCACCGGAACAGAAAAACACTTTCATTCTTCAAACAGAGTCCCCCCTACTAATGAGAAGAACCAATTTCCTGATACAAGTTGTTAATTAATCAATAAGACCAAACCATTCTCACCCAGAATCGGTAGTAAGAGATAAGTATTCCACATTAGCCTGAGGGTCCATGAATCGAACCCACAGAGATAATGTAAATCCTTGAACATTTTCCACTGACATGTCTAAAGAAGAATGGGACTGGTCCATCAATCCTTGAAAGAACAGGTCATAGTTTGGAGACTTTTCTGTAAAGCAAAATAAAGATGAAACAATATATTTGCCAAAATTTTAGAGTGTCTAAAAACATTGCTCACTGCAACTTGAAAAGAAAAAATGGATTGAAAATACAGCCATGATCCAGATGCACTTTTGTTGCTAACATATAACAAATACAAATTCCCATACATCCCAAGGAGTCAAACAATTTTTTTTTATGACAACAATCAAAATAAGCATGCATTTGAACTGCATAATGTGAACTTTACAAGTTATGAATGAGATTAGGAACCTTCATTATTATACTTCTTTGTTTTTTAATTTTTCAGGCCTACGTTCAGGCCCATAGGATTGGGGTAAAAATGGTCTCTCTGCTCCTACTACTACAAACAGTCATTAGCAAGTAAAGTAAATGGAAATTATAAGTCTTCAAAGAGCTTACATTTTTTCCCCTAACATCCCTTCTTTAGACAAACAATTAAAAATTTAGCAAAAATAACTCTTCTAAAAAAATTCATTACTTTTACTGTTAATACTTGGTCAAGAAAAAATTAATAAGACTTCTAATACTATCCCTTCCTTATCGTCCAACTCTGTTTTACAGAAAATACGTTTTTCAAAATATGTATCATATAAAGTAAGTTACTTTTCCCACAGTCAGGTCCCAAATAATAAGGCGTGCAGACACACAGTTCCTCTGTCTGGGTGATGAGACAAGAGCCACCATTTAGACATCCTGAGTTTGCCTTACACCCTGGGACAACTTCATTACAGAGGGTGCCTGTATATCTTTCCGGGCAGGAACAACTGAATGAACCCTGGCCATCAACGCAAGTGGCTCCGTTTAAACACGGGAAGGAATCACATTCGTCAATTTCCACACTGCACTGCTTTCCTGTATATCCTGTTAAATAGCAAAAGTGACCAATCAGGCATTAATGTCTAACATGTTTCTAAAATTGAGTACCTTCAAATTTTTTTTTCAAAATAGTCCAAAGAGCATGGGACAGTGATAATTTAATTCTGGCTGATCAGGAAAATCCAGGAAAATTAATTCTGGTAGATGAGATATCAAAGAAAAGCTTCAGGTGGCTGTCCTAACATTTACCCACCAAGAACTGTCAAATAAAAACATCTTAAAGTTAAGACTTATAATCTGTTCAACTCCTTTTATCCTGAACATGCCACCTCAGACAAATTGTTTGTGTCCTGACTATTGCATCAAACAAATCAGCCATTGGGTGTGACAAAGGATGCGTATTTAAAAGTATTGTTATACATTTATTATTTATTAGAGTTGATGAGGCTTGGCAATGTTGTATAGAATTCAGTGCTCTTTTAAAAAGTATAGTTTTGTGAGGAAATCATTATGTAACAAGTCACAGCCCCTTTTTTCCATGAATATTTTGATTTCGGTCTACCAAACCCCAATATGGCACCCATACATGCCCCTAGATTTACTACAGATCCCTGACCCTTCATAAAGCTTTAGGAAAAAATCATGCATCTCCCTAGCAGTTGTTTCAAAACTCAAAACTTTACAGACACTGGAAAATTAACTAATCAACATGAGCTGCACAGTGAAGGTTTACATTTATCAATTGAAAGTACATGAACACAATTCAAATGATAACAAATCTGTTCCAACTCTTCTCTGAGTCCATAATGGAAAAATAGTCAAATGAGCACCCACCTTGCTGAGATGGTCCTTGCCAAGACAGAAGAAACTTTAACCCTTCCATAGAAATGACAGAGGCAGGTCATGACTCTTCAACCCTAATTGATTCTCTATATGGAGATAAAGTAAAAAATATCTTCAAGAAATCTCAATTGCATGTTACCTGGTAAACATTCACAGGTGTAGTCTCCTAGTCCCTCATGACAAGTGCTGTTGTGCTGGCATGGCTGACTGATGCACTCATCAATGTCAAACTGACACAGTTGACCAGTAAAACCCACAGGGCATCTGCAAAAGAAGCAGATAGACAGATAAAGAAAGATCAACAGAGATACAGATATGGATAGGTCGGGGGATAAATCTATAGGAGACAGATTCAATAGATAAAAAGGTACATGAGACAACAAACATCTCCAAATAAAAAGTTATGTATGAGCATGGGAAAGGGGACTTAGGGGAACAATCATACCAACTGCTTAGTGAAAGACTCTGTCACAGTCTCTTTTCAAAATGGCATTTGGCAGAGCCTAACACTAAGCAGTCCATACACAGTGTTAAAAACAACAACCATAACATAGAGATATTTGCAAAGAAACAGGTCACCATCCATGAGGTATTCGAAATATCAAATGCAATGGCTGAGAAAGGGAAGCCTATGGGTACAAAAACTGTGTGTCAAAAGATATCAGTCATATAGCTGAATAATAAAACAACAATGTGAATAACAATATAGCAACAACCACGTGGCGTCTGTGGCCTTGTAGTTAGGCTACTAGACTCGTAGTCGTGAGGTTGCGGGGTCGGGGGTTCGAGCCACGGGCCCGACGTTGTGTCCTTGGGAAAAGCACTTTACACGAATTTTCCTCACTTCACCCAGGTGGAAATGGGTACCTGACCATAGACAGCGAAAGATCTGGTCAGTGTGATAGTGTTTTAGCGCCTATAAATGGCTGCTTGCAGGAAGTGGAGTTTGTTTCAGAATGCTTTCAGGTCTGCTGGGGTAAAAATATAGATTGTGAAGTGCATCGAGCTTGCTGTTGAGCGGGGATTTGCCCTATACAAATGCTATCTATTATTATTATTATTATTATTATTATTATTATTATTATTATTATTATTATTATTATTATTATTATTTAAAAGTGTTAAATGAAACAAGCCAAACTACTAACCGGCACAAGTAGTCATTTATCAAGTCCACACAAGTTGCCCCATTGACACAAGGGTGAAAAGCACATTCATCCACATTTTCTTCGCACAGTGGGCCAGAGAAGCCCGACTCACAGCTGCACCGGAACTGTCTTCCATGTACTGTAGTGCACTTGGCTTTATTTTTGCAAGGGCTGGGTTCACATGGGTTCACAAGCACCTGAAAAAAGGACAAAAATGAATAGATATTCAATAAGAGATCAGATATATCTGTAAAAGAATTGAGTAGAAAGTCCCTGGACACAAAACAGTGAGTCTGTTTTTTACATAGCTGTCTCACTGCTTTTTTTTACAACTTAGAAGGCAGCATCAGAGATATGCATTGTGTTTTAGCTTGCAGTAATCCTGTGATAGATATCAATATGAGTCACCTGCCCAAACTTGAATCTCAGAGATTTTGGCTTCCCAGAATTAAAAGCTGACAGGTAACTGCAACGCTCTTTATGTACTAAACAGTGTTACAAACATAGAATTCTGTATTGCCTTGTGTGAGGATGTAAAGAACAATAGTACTGAGCTCAGGAAAAGGGGAAACACTTCTCTTGAAAGTAACCTCGGTCCCTTTTACCCTCCTCACTCAGCTGAGTCACTAGCATGCTGAAGTATTGACAACTGAACATCCTGCTTTGATTTCATGCATGAGAGGGGTAGAGATTATCTTCTAAAGGAGCCAGAGCCTGTTTATCTATAATGTCAAAGTATAGCAACTATATATGCAAAGAAAGTTCAAACGATGCACACATTCTCAACTCCTAATCTCCGGCAAGCCCCTCCTGGCTCACAGTTGGAAGTGCTGTGCCAGTGAGCTGCTGGCAGTGTCTCAGGTACTTTCCTTTACGATGACTTTGACATAAAATTACTCTTTGGTACGAGAGTTCATACATAACATAAGAAATAGAACTATCAAAATAGGTTCACCTGTATTGATGTAATGACCAATTTTGTGATGTATATGTCAGTCTTAGAGTCTGGAAAATAAGAATGTCCTTTCAACCAGAAGCCAACATGTTCTGATAATTCATTTTGAGTGGCTTATTTTTCTTCTTAACCTAACAAATTAGAGCATGCCCTCAGCCTAATTATCTTTACCCTTATGTGCACCAAACAAATGCCTCAGCATACAGCGGTGCATGTATCTAGCAGCAGGCACACTGAAGCTCAAGTGTGTATATTCAGTTAGCTATGGGGTGGAGATAGAAGAATCACAGAAATCGATGTACGGTAAAGTGGGAAGACATGGAATAAAATCAAGAGGCTAGCTCAGGATAGAGAAAGATGGAAGGTGTTTGTCCATAGCCTATACCCTGGTGTAGGGTGAGAAAGGCAATGATGATGATGATGATGGGGTGGAGATGTTACAGAGATTAAAGCACAGAAAACCAGTTACTATTTTTATTGCAAACGTTATGTAACTCACAGAGCAGTCAGGACCAGTGTATCCTTCTGGGCAGGAACAGAAATAGCTGTGGCCTACATCAAAGCAGCTGCCGCCATTTTCACAAGGGGTGCTGTTGCAGGGCAGCACTCTCTCATCACACAGGGTGCCTTTCACATGAAATAAAAGATAACACAAAATAAGAGATAGGATCAAATAAAGTTGGAACACTATTATTTGTGAGGCAGCGAGGTGAAATCAGGCGCTCGTAAATCATCAAAATAACGAAAGTGAAGAAACTGGCATTTTCCCGCAGGTTTTGGAATTTTTCATTGAATTTTTGGTTTTTGGCTCAACACCTTTCATGCCCATTAAGAACACATTTCTGTGTGGATTTTACTGAAAAACGTTAAATAAAGGAATAAGAGATGTAAATTTTCAGTTTCCATGGACTCTCAAACTAAAAGAAGAAACGCAACTTTGGTGGCCATTTTCTTGCTAATTTTCACCTCTGAAACCAGGCGATCCCCACCTCCTTCATTCGCCAATATCTGGACTTGTACAAAAGATAAAAGGATATTTTTTCTTTCAAAACCAAGGCAAATGGACAAATTTAAGATGATACCAATAACTCCATATGCCCCAAAATTGACGAGCCCCTGATTCCACCACATCTTGACACATTTCCACTTAAACTGTAATGTTAAATGTTATGCTTGAAACACCTTCCGGCTTAACAAAACGTGCATGCTTAACCTTTCAAGCCCTGCCCTTTGAACCTCCCGGACCTGTGCTCCTCAGCTCCTGTGTGTCAATTGTTACATATACCCTGAGGCATATTCAGGGTGCTTTCAATGTACAGAATATGGTAGTAGTAGGGGAAGTCATTCAGTAGTGCACTCTGACCCACTGGGTTAATCCCAGGAAAGAATGTTGCATTTGCTACATTATAAAGAAGAAAAGTTAAAAAACGTTGCCACTTGTAGAGTATTATTTAGCAAATTAATGTTTCTAAACATATCCCCGTCAGAAATCCTGTATATCATAACGAAATCCACCTATGAGACTACATGAGTGGGAAGGCATTGGTAGACAAACCATTCCATCCAAAAAGACATGTACACTTGAAGGCATCCTCATCATTTTCACATGTGTTTGTACCGTCTGGACTGCAAGGTAATGGGGAGCATGGATCAACAGGAAGTTCACATCTTGATCCAGTGTACCCTAGGAAAATATGAACGTAGAAGAAACAATGCAGATCATGGTGAAATCAGGTGTTTGACAAAATAATGAAATTAGAGAAACTGACATTTTCCAGCCCCTTGGGCAGTTTTTATTTATTGTTTTGTTGTTGTTTTGGGGGGTCTTCTGCTCACACCTCATATGGTCATTTAAAAACACATTTCTGTGAGGATTTTACTGAGAAACGTAGATCAGAAGTACAAAAAATGTTAATTTTTAGTTTCCAAGGACACTCTAGCTTTGGAAATCACCAAATTTGGCAGCCATTTTCTTACTAATTTTTACCTCTGACATTAGGCAACCTTTACCTTCTTCAATCATAAATATCTCGACTTCTATTCAAGATAGATTGGTATTTTTTCACCAAAAGCAAGACAAACATACAAGCTTTTACATGATACCAATAAATCTATATGCCCAAAAGTTAATGAGTGCCGGGTTTCATGTTGTGTCAAACCTAGATGGATCACCTAGACTCAGCTTTTTTAGGGACACAAACATGAAGTGATCACAGATATACACTACCACAGAGCACACAAGTAATAAACTGTCCATTAATACTTTGACCGATCTGCACTCTTCCCTAGACTGTCCTCAACAGGGTGGCATCTGGTAAGTGACAGAAGTCAGGAAAGTCAGGAAAGCAATTTTGAAATTCCAGCCCTTACTTCAAACACTGTGTTAGACCTTTCATTCAGGAGCTGATACCAGGGACAACATGCTAGATCACATACAATCTGCTGTATCCTTAGATATTTTCTTTTTAAATATTGCAAGTTCAAAACACATTCATATACAACTGCTAATAAGTTACTTGGATTTATTGAAAAAGTGTATAGGCCTACACATGATAGAATGTGCAATGTATGATCCAAAAGATAACAAGCAAGAAGGACTGGCGATGTTTATTTCAGGACTGGAGATGTTTATTCATAAGCTTTTGAAGTCTTTTGCAATATGTGACTCCTTTTTCCCATTTTTGCAATCTAATTGCACAATACTCATCTCATTTAAGGCACCCTGAGCCTGATTTTCCTGAACATGAAAGGTACTAAAGAAATTTTAATAATATCATTATTTTTATTATTAGGCCTATTCATTAGCTTTACATTCCTTTCTAGTGCTTTACCTTGAGCACACAAACAATGAAAATCTTGCCCCGCCTTGACACACGTTCCACTGTTCTGGCATGGAAGTGATAGACAATCGTCAACTTCAATATCACAGTCTCGTCCTGTGTAACCAGGCTTGAAATATGGGGATGAAAATACAGACAAAAGTGAGGAAGAAGTCACAACAAATCTTTTGTCAAGATCTTTATGCCAATACCAAGATGATGCCATGCTGTCTTTGTCACCTCAAGAAGTTAAGCAGTTAGAGGGCACTACTGGAAAGGTCTACTTCTTTTCTGCTGTTCTGCGGTTATTGACTGTTTGCCTTGCTTTTTTCAAATAGTAAAAGACAATTAAAATGTCAATATTCTTCTATAACCCAACCTGTCACTACTCACTCTCCAGCTCTGAAAGCACAGTTTCCATATTTTGTAGCCTGAAGAATATTTTCAGCCATTCCTGAAGCTTAATATTTAAACTTTTATAAATAAACCTTGCCCTTTGAGAAAAAAAGCCAATTTCTCCAGTTTACCTTAGCTAACATTCACTATTTCTAAGTGAGCAAACCCAATATATGTAATATGTCTATACTGATTTTGATACTGAATTGTCAGTTGCCATCCATTACAAATACACAATATACAAAAAAGAATAGGAACTTTGAAAATAAATAAAAAAAGAAACATTTTCAGGTCTCTCCAAATTTAGAGAGAGAGTGATAAGACTGACAAAACAAGAAAAAAATATCAAAGACAAACAAAGGAATTAAAGCATCAAAACGAAGTAAAATATATTTCAAATGTTTAATTTTGGAGATATCAGCATGCGTTTCTCAGCCCCTGAAAAAAAAAACAGACCAGTAAAACACGTGACAATACTTACAGGACAAATACAAGTATAGCCGTTGATTTCATCCTCACAAAAGCTACCATTGTGACAGGTTGAGCTGGAACAGTCAAATATATTCTGCTCACAAAGATCCCCTGTGAAACCTGAAAACAACAGCAATGATGTTCCAGCATTATGCATTCTCCAGTTGATAGGTCAACTAACTTTAGCCACTTTGATCACAAACAACAGAAAATATGATTTAGAAGAAGTAATTACAATTGCAGCAATACATTAGCGATCTAATGATAAAGGATCAGTAAACAGACCATAGACGTAGCTTGACATTCGTAAAAATGGCATTGCTACATCAAAATAGAAAAAATTAGTTGAAAGACTTATAGTTTTGTTGTTTTTTTAATTGAGGAAAAAAAACACCTAAATTATATGACAAAAATTGATTCAACAAACTGAGACAAACTTTCAACCCCGGCTTCCTCAGCTTGGAGTAGATATTTAGTGCTGAAGCCCAATGACTCATATACCTTGTTTATCCTCAGAAATCTAATTCTTTCTCTAACTTGGTGACCTACCTAGAGGACAATGACAAGAGAAGGTGTTAAGCCCGTCCACACAGCGGCCCCCATTCAGGCAACGATTCAGGAGACAGTCATCAATGTCAGTCTCACAGAGGGGACCCGAGAATCCATCCACCTGAACCAAAAAAAGCTCCAATACTTATTGAAAGCATCATTGCATAAGAACTATCTTGAGGTAATATCTTTATCAAATGAAAACCAGCAGAATCAAGATGCGAATAACCCTTTCTTACTATAGATCCCAAAACACCTGTTTTATTTATGCAAGAAATAACATTTTGTCCTTATTCTTTATCCAATTCTTGTTTTTTAGGAAAACAATAGACAAAAAAAAATTATTTCTTTACTTAATGCAAAACATTATATTTTTAAAACAGCAAACAATAGGGTTAAAGAATACACATGAAGAAGTTGACATTTACACAAATACATTGAGGACTAATGATGACTTTCATATAAATTGAATTCAACATTGTCAAAATAAGGAGTGGGACGGACTGGAACAAACTGACAAACTTACACAAGAGCATTCACAATATCGTCCCATGTCAAAGGCAGTCCCCCCATTGGCACAGCTAATGTTTTCACACACACTGTAGTTGGACCTTGCCTCACACCTGCAGAGACAGTATATCAGTACAACTACCTCATTCAAAGTATCTTGATCAGCAAACTACTTGACAGAACTGTAAAATAAAAAGCCCCGCAAAGTCTCTTCTGACTGTTTTATAAGTTTGTAACATAATAGTGCAGGTCTTTATCTGTGCACACATTGGTTTTAACAAATTTACAAGTATTTCTGGTTTTAAATTAGGGAACAGAACTGACAACACACAATTGCCCTTTTTGACGGAAGGCTAGTCACAGGCCATTACCTTCTCCCCCACTCTTATCCAGGCTGATGTTGGTATCCATTTACACCTGGGTTGAGACATAAAAAAGAATGTACCATGTTCTCTAAAAAGTAGCAATACTTTAAACATGCAGTCCTTTTGGGGTTCAGGAAACTAATTCAAGATACTAAAAGCTACATTTCAAGATGCTATTACCATTTTCCCTGATATCCTAAGAAACAGTGGCACTCAAAGGAACTTCCAGCATTGATACAAAAGCCATGTTGGCATGGGTATGACCTGCAATGATCCACTATATTTTCACAATTCCGTCCAGTGAATCCTAGAAGGAAAGAACAAAATCAAAGACAATGTATTACTCTCAAGACACTTATGTCAGTCACCTTTACAGCAACATGATATTCTGTGCAAATTTATTTGGAGTCAAGTTATGTCCAATAAGCAGTCTTTCCAGTCCATGCTCTAAAAAGTTTTTCTTCCTCCGCCTTTTTCCTTAAGTGTTTTGTTTTTTCTGGTAAGTGTTTTACGGCGCTCGCAACTGCATAAGGTCAAATGAGCGCATGGGACATACCAAACAGTTTCAGCGGGTAGGAAATTTTGATTTTTGTAGGGTGGCAGCCAAAGCCTACTTTTAATTGATTTTAGCCCACAAAGGGACTAAATGACAAAGAACCCACCTTGTGCACAGTGGCAGCTGTAACCATTATTGGCCAAAGTCGTACAAGAGCCTCCGTGCAGACACGGCCTGCTGGAGCACTTGTCATCTTTCACTTGACATGTGGGACCTGCAGTTCAGGGATTTAAAAAAATTTTACAACTACCAGTCACACAGTAGTGAAATAAGAAAGAACTGCATCTAAAACATCAATCAAATAACAATTTGCTACCAGCTCTATATTGCTGATAACATTCACATGCATAATGTGAGTTGGCAATAGGAAAAAAATTTGTTGTTTAACTCAGACAAGTTGTTGAGTTTTAATATTCAGACAGCCAGCATGACAACCTCATATCACCTTGAAAGGGTATGGATAATATAATTTTTAAAAAGAAATAAAAGCCACAGACCACACATAAGATTGCCCACTAGCAACTCACAACTTGAACATCAATCTAAGGATATTTAACAACATTAAACAAAAATAATTTACCCGAGTATCCAGGTAAACATTCACAGATGAAGTTCCTCCCATCTCTGTGACAGAGTCCTTTCAAGCCACACGGGTCGCCATCACACAAGTCTCTCGCTGTACAACACATCAACAGCATTATTCCGGACATTGCAAGGAAAAGCCTGAGTTAGTGCGAGGTTAGCCCTCAGGGCCTCCCTCCCAGGGCCCTCCCCTCCCTCTCTTCCAAGGATAACAAAAATCAAAACAATCGCTTGAAGTAGTTTCTTCTTCTACAAGTTGAAAGTTTCCATCTCAAGGTTTAGATCAACTTCATATTTGTATAATCAATTACATATAGAAAACAATAAAAACAAACAAAAACCCACTTCAGCTTAATCCTTCAATTCACGAATAGTGAAAGCTATCTGCCATTAACTGGCCCCCCAGGAAATCGCGGTCTTGTGGCCGCAGTTGCGGTCTTGCCGTACTGCGTTTTTCGTCAAAGTCCGCAATTTTTTGCAATTTTTGCAATTTCTTGCAATTTTACGCAAAATAACATCTACGCTTTCATTTGAACAGAATTTTTAATTCGAAATGGTGCGAGCACAGAGCCAATAGGCCTACGTAAATCATGGTTTCGGTGTGCATGTGTGTGCGCATGTTAGGAGTACGTCGTGTGTGTGTGTGTGTGTGTGTGTGTGTGTGTGTGTGTGTGTGCGTGTGTGTGTGTGTGTGTGTGTGTGTGCGCGCGCACGCGCGTAAACATTGTTCGTACACGATGTATGTGTCAACATACACAGTAACCGGGCACCTAGTCTCAGTATCTATGTACACAGTAACCGGAAGGAAAATAAATCAATATTTTGTCCTGTGCTGTCATTTGTTGAAAAAACAAGAAAGTCATACATGTACAAGCGTCTTGTCGGGCTCGCCATCGTGACCGGTCAGTGAACCAGTGCTTTCGCATCACATTGTGAGTACCGGTTGGGGTCACCAAAGTTCATTCAAAGTCTGTGCGCTGCGAAGTATAGGGCTCTGGAAAGGGGGGATTATTGATTTTTTAAAAAGGTACAGTCGAGAGAGGGCTGGGGTTGAAGGCAACACTGGATGACAAAAACTGAACTTGGAGTTCTGAACTGCCCGGTTATCATGTACGTGACGACACTGAGAACGTACGTGACACTGAGGCTAGGTGACCGATTACCATGTACGTAGACACTCCCTCAATTAGGGGCGGGCACGAGACGAGCCGAGAACTCGTTTCTCGGGCACTAAACTACTGCTCAGTACCGAGACGTGATACTGCTCGTTGGCTTAACATAACGAGTAACAGTAATGAGAGTGAGAGAGTGAGAGGCGAGAAATGACAACGCAGACAGTGCCACCCATCGCGGTGCCGTCCTGTGTGTGAAACTGAAAGGGAGGGGAGAGGGTGGCGAGACGGGGCGAGTGGGGAGTTGATCAGGTCTTAGGCCTAGGTCTCCCTACCTTCCTTCACCGCCTGCGCCTGCGCAACAGGGCAAGCCAAGTTTCTAAGTTTAGATCCCCACCACGACCGGCCTTCGCGCTAAACGAGTTGCTCGTTCTGTGGGGCGAGAACAGAAATCTCGGCCACGGCCGGCCTTCTCGCTGAACGAGTGGCTCGAACTGCGGGGCGAGAAGAGAAATTGGTCACGAGACGAGAAGCATTGCTTGAGACATGAGACGGGAAGTATTTCCCGTTCCTGGGACCGGTCCTGGCGAGAAGTAGGTCAGCTTCTCGGTCTTCTCGCTCGGGAAGGAAAAAGCGCTTCCCGTCCACCCGTCTCTACCCTTCAATGTAAAACGCCTTAAGCTGCGTTCACACGGGAGTGGTCGCTATAGAAATTATCTACATTATTATTATTATTAAATGGGAAAAAAATTGGCTGTATTTTACAATTTGACTTGGAGTTAAAACAATACCATACTGGTTTTTAAAAAGAAGATATCTGAAATAGATCTAAATGCAGATTACCGGTGTATCGAAGGTATCAAGAGAAAAATAGAATAGGATCTGAATTGATTGGAGCATAAGCTAATTTTGCATTTAGAGGTTGTTTGAATCTCCCATCAATTTTTTTTGTTTTTATAGACTAAACCTCATACACTTCTAGATCTTTGCATGAACCAAGTACCCAGTATGTACTGAATTTGGTCAAATTTTATGTCTTCATTTAAAAGTTATTAATAAAACCGAGGGTTCCGTTATTTTGGGTCTCGCAGTATTATATTATGTTTGGTCGATAATTTTATTGTTAACGTACTCGTGTGTTGTTACTAGTAAATGTTGTTAATAAAATTTGTAGGGTGGGTCATGATTTTTTAAAAGGCTGTTCTGCTTTTATGCTACTGGTACTCAAATTGTCAAGTTTTTTTAACTAAAAATTTTACACTAAGCACGTATTAATGCGCCAGGGATGGGAAGGTTGCAATTTTTTTGCAATTTTTAGGCAGTTTACCTTGCAATTTTTTGCAATTTTTCCATTTCAAAAATGCAATTTTTCGTGGGGCCAGTATTAACACCATGTATCTCATGACTGAATTACACTGAACAAGAAATGGTAGTCATAAACCTAAAGACTAAAGTTTTAGAACAGATTTACTAACAAGATGTAAAACAGGAATTATACCTTACCAACCTGGGCTAAACAAACACGGACAGTTCTTAAGAAAAATAAATGAATAACGTACCTTTGCAGTCATTCAAATCTTTGCTCCCAATTTTCACTGTGATCTTGTCGTCAGGGCATTCCAAGCATGTTGTCATACCCTTGTCAGGTGCATAAGTGTTTACAGGACAATAGGTACATGGGGTGCCACCAGTTTGACTGAATGAACCAGGAGAGCAGATTTCTGAGAATTAAAAAAATTAATTTGTCATTTTTCCCAAAATGAAAATCTAAGCTCAAGAACCAGATTCCTATCTTCAAAAAATCGGGTATTTCACTAGTTCATATCAAAATATCTGGTTCAACTTGCAGAAGAGTCTACTGACTGCCTGCAATAGCAAAAAATAATCCACAAGCCCTGATGAGAAATAACATGACCCAATAGAGTGTATATCATTAAAACATTCCTTGTGCACACTGCAACCTGCTTTTTCTGAATGCATTGGCCAAATCAGTCACCAGGTCTTTATTACAAGGCATAAGTAGGCCAAACAGCATGAATGCTATCACTTGTGGGGGCAGAACAATGTCTTGTGTCTTTTTTTAATGTCTAGAATATGAAAATGCATCAGAAAATGAATATACTTATCTGAGGATCCTTTAGCCTATACAACAGCGGATAAGTATTAGAACTAAAGTAACAGCAAGTGGGAGAGTGAAATAATTCATTTTGCTAAGTTAGTAATCGTTTTAAATTGAAAAATTAATTGAAGTACTGATCATGTACATATCACAATGGAGTCGTATATTCTGATAAATGTCTATCGAACAATTACTCATGGTAATAAGAAATACGTGCCCGTCTCCATAAATTCCTTGTTGAATTACAATTGTTCGTTATCTCTTTAACACAATGAGATACCTGTTAAAATATCTGAAATCCAAGACAAACCTTTACAGCTCTGAGGGACTCCCGCAACTTTTGTGTCACAACGTTCACACCGCACTGAGCCCACCAGCGTCTGGTATGTGCCCACGGGGCATGGGATACAAGGCTCAAGTCCAGTCACGGAGTAAGTATTCTCACGACATATTTCTGCAAGACAAAAATAAATATTATTACATCAAGATGGCTATCCTAAAGGCATTGTTTTACAAAAAGAAAAGGCTTTTTTCTTTGCCTTACAGTACAATATGCATCCATTCAGTACAATTATCAAAAAGAATGGCTTTGTGTATAATACATAGGCCTACATCACAGTAGAGTTTGAAGGTATGTCACAATATCTGACAATAATTTTTCAGGACGAGAAGTGTTCTGACAGGAGATAGTTAAAACATATTTTTAAAATTATCTGCTCAAAATATAGATTAGGGCAGGTGCTATTAACAAAATTGATTCCTTTCAGTAGAAACATCTCTTCACTCTTTTCCTTATTGCACTTTTCAAGAACGTACTTACTGCTCTGAGAAAGAATCTTGATTTCAAGAGGAATAACCATATATTATTATTATTACCAACACTTTACAAACATACAACTGATGTAAAAATGCTGGAAAACAAAACTCCAAAAGTAAAGATCCAACTCATCTTTCAAAGCAAGCCTGTTATGCCAATTCTTGTTATCATAGCTGATTTTAAAAGAACAAATCCCCAACTCACCAAGACATGCCATACTGTGTACAGCCCCCGGGGAAGGAGTTGAGAAACCTCTAGGACATGGATGACAGCGGTCCTGTCCTGGGATAGGCTGAAACGTCCCAACAGGACACTCATGACAAAGCAAGTCTTTAATGTATGCGCCACGAGGACACTCCACTGTGGAATGATAATGACCAAAAAAAAATAAGACTAAATCCTGAAACTTTTGTTAAAATGATGAAAAGTTCATTAAAAAATTGGAGTTACTCATATCCTAGTGACAGTGACAATGTTGATAGCTTCAAATCATATGCCTAAAGCATGTGAAGTTCACTTTAATTTTGTTCAGCTTGGCTGTAACATTTATTCATTTAGTCTTTATACAATATTCTTGCGCATTATATTTCAAACCCAAAGCAAAAAGGAGGAAAGGTATCCGTCTCTATGACTATCATCGACAATTTCCTCTTGGTAATCTTAGGCTATCTGTTCCCGACATTTTAGGGAGCATATCACGTATCATTACAATGAGTCTGTTTTTCTTTCCCCCCCCCCCTCCCCCCCTCCCAACCCCATCCATTCAGCGCCTTTGTATTCTTAAACGCAGTCGGGGAATCCTTCACAAAACAGCCACGGGTCGTCACACTATCGGCCAAAGTGACCCCAACCCCAGAGGTAGGTCACTAGAATATCAAGGCAATGAGATGACTGCGTCTCTTCCTCCGAACTGCAAAGGTTCGTGTAAACGCATGCTCTGTATAAACACACGCTAAAGAGCCCTCCCGAGCACCCGTGTGTTTAGGCAGAGACTACTGTTAAAGAAAACTTAGCAATGTCTGAAATTCAAAGTGATAGCAGAAATGCTATTTCAAAACTTTTAGCAACAACAAAAAATGCATAATCCATGCAAAAACATAAAACAAAGTAACTGACACTGATGCAAAAATTTGCAAGGACAAAAGAATATATTGCTTACAGCACATATTGTCCACAAGGCCAAACCCACTGGCACAGGTCACATTGCCAGTTTGTTTATAGGGTGGGGACAGATACAGCGTGCCGCACTCCGCAACAACTGTCGTCTTGTTCTGAAGGGTATTGGCTGCAGCCTGAAGAACTTGCATTCCACACCATGAGGCTGGTGAAGCCTCCAGCTGATAAGTGGAGACTTGGATGAGGATCTTAATGTTGATGTTCACAGCCACCTGTAAAGAGTAACAGAGAGATGAAATGTTAAAACTTTTACTGCATTTACCCTCAGTTTGTTGATCTAAGGCACTACTCTGTTCTGGGCCACAGTCTCCCTAACCTTTGATAAGAGTCTTGATTTGCAAATAAAAGCGTAAAAATATGGATGCTGGAAGCAACCGTTCAAGTATGCCTTGGGCATTAAGTTCCTCACGAATCCACAGACTAAAGTAGATTTGCTCACTTAAAGTTTTAGTAAGAATTTTAAGCTACTTGCAACAATTTAACAAATATATACATTGTGAAAGAGTCAAATTTTAGAGGTGTTACTTTAGAAGTTTATTCAGTGTTCAACGCAATTGGCCCACATCACATCATATAAAACACTCATTTGTTAACCCTATCCGTACGCTCTGGGGTCATTCTGTACCCCAGAAGTTGTATTCTTCACATTTTAGAATACTTCTAGTATAAAGATCTCTTTGAAACTTTCAGTATTTCTCAAAATATCATTTTGACAGACTGCTATGCAAAGCGTACGGATCAGATCCTCTCTGGAACGTGGTGGCACAGTTCCCCACGGCGAGATGGATACGATAGTAAAACACGATGTACGGATAGGGTTAAATAAAGTTTCCATAATGAAAGAGTACAGGTTGTGCACATATCTCTTATCGTGGTTCAAGCATTGCACCCAAACTTTGGAGGCCATTTTCTTGTTAATTTTACTTCTGACACAAGGCACACCCAAATACCTTCAATTGCAAATATTTCAACTTCTATTCAAGATAGATGATATTTTTTTTCGCCAAAATTTAAACAAATTAACAAGCTTTAAAATGGTTCTATAATAACTCTATATGCCCAAAAATCAACGAGCGCCTGGTTCCATCACATCGAGACACATATATATCATGTAACATCTCTTTGAAAGTGTTACTTTTAAGTAACATACAAAGAAAAGAAGAGGGGGAGATAAGTGTGACAAATGTTAGAAAGGAAAGAAGAAGAAAATCACTCCAGAATACTCACCAACCACCCACAGATTTGCTGAAAATTAAACATAACAATACAGGAACTGACAATAAGCATTGAAAAAAAGTTAGTTTTGAAAAATAAATTCCATACCATTTCAGTCATACCCTTGTAGTTGGAAGTGATATTCATCTTGACAGAATCCACATTCCTCATCACTGTCTGACACACATTGCTCGGGTGGATGGGCCTTATGTAGTTTTGCAGCGGTTCCAACGTCAAATTACGACACGTTTTGGTGCTGGCACCAATGCCAACGTAGGTAAAGTTGAACAGAAGGTCAACCTCAAAGTTAGGGAACACTGTATCTGTGTACAATAGGCCTATAGGTTTAGTAAAGTGAGGTTCTTCATTGAAAATTTAAAATTCTGCTTTGATTATAATTTTTGTTCGTAAACTGGGTAAAGAAATGACTATTTTAAAGGTCAAAAGATAAAGAGAACAGAAGAAGGAAAAAGAAGAAAGGAACAAAGGACGAGATATACCTCCACGGTTAATAACACATATGTTCATTTGAGCATGATATTCAAGTATACAATTTAAACATTAGAAGGGGCAACATTCTGCGGGTAAATAATTATATGGTTTTCACCCAACTCTATTTGGACTTTCATCAAGATCCTATACTTTGATGTTAACTTCTAGAAAAAACATTTTCGCAGCTCTTTAAAAAGTGTTCACAAAGTGCAACCGTGTAAGTTCCTGATAATGAAAACATTGGTCTTATTGCAATCTATAAGAAAACTCAATTCCTGCAGAGAAAAATACCTATTAATTACTACAGCACACATCCTTTTCAGTAGAGAATGGCACCAAATTCAAGGGTTTGAGAATCTTGAATGAACAACAAGTCATTTTGGACAAAACTATTGAGGTGAAATCATTCAAATAACATTATTATACCTCAGACGTACAGGCCATAAACAAAAATCCCCTCAAAAGTGGTTATCAACTTAATTTCTAATCATTTGGTCTGCATTTTTTAATCCCTGCAAAATTGTCTGACACTTCATATCAAGCTGGCTGTAAAGTGCCTACTTTTTAAAAAATCTGCTGTCTGAATGCAAAAAGTCTAGCAGCTCCGTTCTTACCTACACACTTAGGGACGCGGTCATGAGGCTGCCACACGGAGCTTGTCCTACAGACATACTGCTCCGGGGGCTGGACTGCAAAGTCCTTGTTCTTGTCACAGGACACAGCACAGGCCAAGCTCCCCTGGTTTGTGCTGGCCACTGTGCATGTCTTACGTCCTCCTTCAGGGTCCGGTAGGCTCCAGCTGTGGCACTGTGTGGCTGTGGGGAGAAACGTCCAGAGATATAAAACAAGTTAACAAATCATGTATTGAGAATGGCATGACTGTCATGACCATTTTGCAGAAAGAAGAGTGAACAATTTTGCAATAAAGGGTAGGGCAAATTTAATTTTGCCCTTAGCAGTAATAAAACAAAAAGGCAAGCTTGGAATACTTTTCTCAAGTCAGTTGCTGGGTTATTTTCTTAACTCTTTATCTCCAGAGGGGGTTTTCCCTCTATGGCAGAGCCCTCTTTTGATACAAAACCTGAAAGTGACATACACATCCCTAAATTTCTCATTAAATCAAAAGATTTTATAGTTCATCTTATGAAAGAACTCCCAGTAAGAGAGACCAGTTTTCAGCAATCGCCGATAATTAACACAATGTTGTCATTGTCGTAAAAGAAAGTGACTGAACTGTTGTCAACAGATTACTGGTACAGCGGTTCATACCGGCTTATTAGAGATAAGGAGTTAAAGACTCACAGAATAGAATTATAATTTCTAATACTTACGTTGAATCTTTGCAAAGAAAGAACACTTGGCAGTGTTGCCACTCCAGTCATTGGCTGTCGCTGTCACATTCATAATTGCAGCTGCTACCACAGTGGACCCACGAGGGGGGTCATAATGTATTGACACCTTGCCGCTGTTATCATGCGCTGTGACCCCAGCTCCATCGTAGCTGATGTAGGTGTACTTTGACCCCTCCGTGGCCTTTTCCTCATGCAGGAGCACCAGATCAAGGGGACAAGTTATACTTGGGGGTACCTTGTCTGAGGAGATAAAGCAAAAAAATCAAAACAAAAATACAACACGCAAGGGGTAAGGTCAAATATGTATATATTTAAAGGGACACAGAAACATACACACATATACACACACAAAGACACATATAATACACACACACACACACACACACACACACACACACACACACACACACACACACACCTGTGTGTATGTATACATATATAATATATAAAGTCTAGCCTGCTCTAATAGCCACCTGTCCAGAACAATCGCCTGTACAAATGGCCACATAACACCATCCCCATCACCCAATGTTTTTTTCTACATTATAATAACACTGTCCAAGACATCCACCTGTCTAAGACAAACACTTTTCTCATAGATAATAGGAGGCCATCTTGGACAATTTCGACTGTAT
This sequence comes from Aplysia californica, assembly GCF_000002075.1. Taxonomy (NCBI): domain Eukaryota; kingdom Metazoa; phylum Mollusca; class Gastropoda; order Aplysiida; family Aplysiidae; genus Aplysia; species Aplysia californica. The sequence goes on from NW_004797370.1 coordinate 1,270,470, forward strand.
AGATACTAGGAGCAGGCACGAGTCGAGAAGAGTACCCGTTTCTCGCAAGAAATGCCCTTCCGGTCACTTCTCGGGCACTAAACTACTGCCCAGTACCGAGAAGTGATACCGCTCATTGGCTTTACATAATGAGTAACAAGAGTGAGAGAGTGAGAGGTGTCGACGGAAAGAGCGGCACAGCCAGCGAGAAATGAAATGCAGACAGTCACCCATCACGAGCCGTCCTGTGTCTGAAACTGAAAGGGAGGGGAGAGGGAGGCGAGACAAGGCGAGTGTGGAGTTGATCAGGGCCCAGGCCTAGGTCTCCGGACCTTCCTTCACTACCTACGCCTGCGCAACAGGGTTAGCCTAGTTTGGATCCCAGCCACGGCCGGCCTTCTCACTGAGCGAGCTGCCCGTGGACAGCGCGAAATGAGAAATTGGTCGTGAGACAAGAAGCACTTCTCGGGACCGGTACCGGTCCCGGCGAGAAGTAGGTCAGCTTTTCGGTCTTCTCGTTTGAGAAGAAAAAAGTGCTTCCCGCCCCTCTCTAATAGATACACAAATATATATACACATGTATTGACATGGTCAGTTTTGCGACATACAGATAAAAGGCAAGAAAATAAAGTGAGTGAACACAAAACTTACCCACTACGAGAACTTGAATGTTACATCGAGCATAATTTCCAGTTGCATCAGTAGCTATCACGACAACATCCATACTCTGTAGGCAAAAGTAGTAACTTCAAAAATAAGGAAAAAGCAAGTGGAAGGTCAGACAAAACAAAATATACAATTGTAAATGTAAAACATTCTATATGCCTTATGCTTTAGAGATCAATTTATACTCAGGAGATCATTGGAAAAGGCAGACATAAAATTTTGGTTTTCAAGACAAAAGTTGAGACAAGCAATGATCCTGTCATATCTTTTTAAAAACAGGAACAAAGAAGTTCCTTTCGTTTCCATATGTCCGATAAATCATGTTACCAGTCCGCCTCACCTGTGTACATCAATACCCCAACACTGATCTTACTGTCCTAAACTTGACTCACAACCAATCAGAATGCTGTAATAAAGTTAAAGTAATGGAGTGAGTAAAAGTAAAGCAAAGGCAGTACTGTTATAGCAAAATCATAAGATACTCAAAAGTACAGAACTTGCTATGCTGTTAAGCAATTGGAGTTCAAACAATTTAAAAAAAAAAATTTTTTTAAGGAACCCACCTTATGAAACTTATATGGTACTTTAAATCCTGCTGGTTCAAAAGTGATAGAAGGCTCTAGTCCAGAGTTATCAAAGGCAATAGGCAACTGAATGTATTCAGGAACTGGAAAAGGGTTCCCAAGGACAATTTTGACTGGAATGTCCAGGCAGTCTATGAAGGAAGGAGGTTCCACGTCTGGAAGACAAAAAAGAACAAATGACACATGAGTAAAGAAAGACACGATCTTAAACAAGCAGGAAAAGATACCAAAACATTTTTCCCAGACTCATTCGCTTTATCAAGGATCTTTAGTTCATGACTATTTTGTCCCGATGCTTCAGCTACAGCCAGGAGTGAAAAGATCCAAAAGTTTTGGGGGTTTTTTGTTGGTTTTTTTTTGGGGGGGTTAATGCTATTTTCATGTTCTTGAAAGTGCAAACACGCAGTCATAGTTAAAACCTAATCTCACCCCCATCCCAACCCATCCCCTTCCCAACCTGCTTAAAGTTATTGTGATGAGATTTCTAGGAACCACTAGTTTCCTTTGAAAAGAAAACCTGTTCCTTAATATATGGGAACTAATTAAAATAATCCTCAATTTTACTCGCCTTTCTTCCATCTAAAAGAGCAAGTTCCAGAGACAGTCTTTAATTTAAAATCCCTTGTGGTTTTATATCTTTAGGAGTTCACAGTATCTATCCAAGATAACTTGTTTATTTCATTTTATCATTTCATTTTACAAGGAAAGACACAGTGCGTCAGCCTGTTTGACTCTCAAACTCTTTCCGACACATATTTTTGTATCTGCTGATTTACAATAGGATACAATAGCTGCTTCTGTGAATCAACAATCCTACAAATATCAGTCTCATGCCTTAACCATCAGACTAGGAACATCTCAAAAACAAACCTCTGCACTCAGGTGTTGTGCCATTCCACTGTGGTCTCAGATGTATAGAACTTGCATGGCGACGGTGGCGGTGTGAAATGCTTAGCCCTACATGGGAAGGAAAATTAATGAACTTACTAACAAGTCAAAAGTTTGAACAATTACAAATTAATATGAATGAACAATTTTAAAAAAAAATTACATTTCAAGTCTAGCCATTATATCATCACACACTGATTTATTGTCTCATAAGACTTTAAAATAAAAATAAAAACTTGGTTTGGAAGAACTGGTACACATATACATTCTTTGACACAGACACATGAATTTGCACTACACAAATATGCAAACAGACACACACAGGAAAGCAGACATACACAAACACAAAACTTACTACAGCATTATTTCCTCTTATGTTCTTGCACACACTCATGAGCCTATGAGGTTGGAGGGTGGGTGACACAAGATCAAGTGAGTGACAGAAGGAGAAAAAAAATAGAAGATGGTAAAAGAGTTTGACAGGGATTTGTCAAAGAGTATAAAACTGAACACCATCCAATGGGTCCACCAAGCCAACCTTTTGTGCGGACATCTTGAACTTGAGTGGTCTGACTCTGACACCTGTGAGTGAAAGGGTTGTACATAGATTGACCCAGACATCTCCATTGTGTGAAGGCAACCGTGTGATCCATAGGCACCTCCAAATTTGTGTTACATTTCTCTAGCACAGACCGCTGAAGTGCGCGAGTTGGTGAGACAAGGTAGTCCTTCAAACTGCGATGAAGTTCATTTGAACAGCTGATCACATCAGACTGGATGCCAGCTAAGCTTAGAACATTGATGGGTACAAAGACGGTTACCTGAAGAAGACAAAAAATATTTAGGATAGAGTTTCTTTTCTTTTCATGTGTCTGCATTCATGAGTGTGTGTGAGTGTGTATGTGTGTGTGTATGTGTGTGTTTGTGTGTGTGTGTGTTTGTGTGTGTTTGTGTGTGTGTGTATGTGGGTGTGAATTGGTGTTTGTGTGTGTGTGTGTGTGTGTGTTTGTGTGCGAGTGAGAGAGAGAGAGTGTGTGTGTACGTGTATGTGTGTGTGTGTGTGTGTGTGTTTGTGTGTGTGTGTGTATGTGGGTGTGAATGGGTGTTTGTGTGTGTGTGTGTGTGTGTGTGTGTGTGTGTGTGTTTGAGGGTGCGTGTGAGTGAGAGAGAGAGTGTACGTGTGGTGTGCATGTGTATATGTGTGTGTGTTTGCGTGTGTGTGCGTGTATGTGTGTGTGTATGTGTGGGTGTTTGTTTGTGTGTAAGTGTGTATATGTGTGTGTGTGTGTGCATATGTGGGTGTGTTTGAGTGACTGTGAGAGTGTGTGCATGTTTATGTGAGTGTGTGTGTGTTTGTGCATGTGTTCATGACTACATTTGCAATGTAAATAAAAAAAGGAGAAGGATATATTGGCATATCAGTTCAAGCATCATAAGTGAAATATGAAAAATTACTAGTTATTAGCAAAAGTCATTTTTCAAAAAGGTAACACTTTTACTTGCATTTAAAGGAGAGTGTCGAACCTTATTTGGTGGATTCACAGTGAGATTCAGACACCGATGATATAAATACTGTATCTACATGATGGAGGAACACCAATAGTCTATTTTTTTTAACATATGTATAGAATAGACAATATACTGTAGAGATATAAGAGCAGGTACAAATTGGGGGTGAAATCTAATCCATTAGAAGAGAATCTTAGAGAGACAAAATACACTTTCTGATCATTCTTTTTCCCTGAGTACATACCCCAAAAGGCCGAAATGATAAGGATCCTTGACCGGAAAGCAGAATCAAGTTCTTGGAAGAGCTGCACACCTGGGCTCGTCTGACACCATCTTGCAATGGACGAATCACACTCTCGACCATCTGCTTGACGGAATTCTGTACAACAGTCTCACAGGCTATGCCTTCAACAGTCCCACTCAAGGTGAACTCCACACTGGTTGCATAGATAGGCAAGGTTTCTGTGAAATGAAATTTACAAAATTGGTTTCCATGTTTATGATGGATAGTGATTATTTGTAAACTATGAAAAGCACAGCTGTTGTCAGTGGCCACAAAGAGGGACATAAGAGGAGATGACAGGCAGCTCAATTCCTAGATATTTATGTGTGAGCACATATTCACTTTCAGAAAGGAAAGACCTCCCTCTTTATGCTCTCAAATAAAGTAAGATATGGTTATGGGCATGAGGCAGGCTTTGGCCAACTTTGCATTTCTAAAAGCAGTCAGATTGAACACGTAGAAGGGAAGAGAAACGAGGAGGAAGAATGGGTGCTTACCATCCATGCATTTAAAATTGGATTCATCATAGACAAAGCCCTGCACACAATGGGGACCTAAGCTGAGAGTATCCATCCGAAGAGGTGCACTGAGTTGTACCTCTGGACAACGCTGTAGAAACTCTTTCTTCAGAGTGACTGTGGACAGGTGTTGCGATGGCTCTCGAAATTGGAGTGACACAAATCTTGCACACTTGTTCATGGTGTCTTGATCCAGTGTGTCATTCATGGGAACCAGCAATACATCTGCATATGCGATTACCTGTTGAAAGCACAACAACATGATTGAAAATAAAAAATGTAATAAGATGTGAGCTACTAACTTTCCAGGACAAAAAAGAAAAATGAAAGTTCAATGTAAACTCAAAACTTTTGTTCAAACAATGACATTAAACTTTAGGGTTTTTTTCTTAAATATCAAAACCAGTGTTTATCTTTTTCCCATTTAAAAGCAGATATTATTGTGTACCTTTTCTTCAACGGATAGACAATTACATCTGAGTAGAGTATACATGAGCAACTACAGACATGTTTTGTCTGTTGTGGAGCTGATCTGCAAAAAGAAGTATATAAAAACTCACCCTTTTCCGGCTCACAATCACAGAAATGTTTTTCGTAATATCGATGTAGACATTGGGACAATGATTAAATCTGGACTGCACATGGGGCTCGAGCCTTGACAGAGCAGCTGTTAGGCCGTTCTTGTACTCCCTAATACAGGAACTGTTCACCTCCACTCTACTCCGTACAGGACTGAAGGCTCCAGCAAAGTGCAAGACCAATCTGGGTGTCACAAGGGAAGGCGTGTAGGAGATAGCGGATGAAGACATTGTGATCAAGCTGGGGAAACTATCTTCCTTGTTTGTCAACTGAGCACACCTGGAAGGATGGTAAAGTAAGGAATCGATTTCAACCCTTTTCAAGATAATAAACCTATTTAGGGAACAGAGCATCTTGATGCACATGAGCCAAGCAAGAGAAAAATTGGAAACTAAAAAAAAACCACAAGACAAGTTCAAAAACTGCCAGAGAAAACAGGAATAAATCCATTAAGTACAAAGTCTAAAAGCAATTTTCCACCGACATTAAAATAATTTCTATTCTGCTTTCATTTAAAGTTTTAGAAGATACACTGTAACATTTAAAATATTTTTCAGAAACAATTGGATAAATTACGGTAAAAGTGTGCAACTAGGTTTGATGGTGCCTGTAAGGGAAATGTACCTGACTTGGCCTAAGGGAACGAGAAATTGTGAGTAAAATATACAATGGGGAAGGAAAGGTTAACGAACTGACATCGAAAAGAAGGTCACCTAATTGTAGATTTAATCCACTTTAACATGGATGAATGCTTCCTCTGATGAGAATTACGACTCAAAATCATACTGATGCTGCAATTTCATTGTCAACCTTACCGCCAAAACAAGCTTAGAAAAAGAATAGAAATATTGTTTTGCTTTAACTTTATCCCCCCCCCCCACCTCCCACCATCCCTCCCTTGACACTTTCATAAGATATCAAGCTCAAAATGCAACCCAGCAACTTGTCAAGACAGTATTAATAATGAAAGAATTTTCTAAACTAACAGTAGCAGAGAAGTCAACGTTGTTTCTTCTTGCTTGTTGAAATTTGCCCAAAAATCTGCCTGACCAAGACACAGAGAGTATAAGAATGTAAGCAGAATGTTTCTAACATACTGAAGAGCTGTATGTCCCTTAATGGACTGAAAAGGTAAATTTGATTGAAGTGGTCAGTCAAAGGCCTTATTGCTATATATATATTAGACCAGCCCTGAATAATTGGACTATAAATAATTACTTTAATTTCAATCTTGAACGAGAAACAAAAACTGAATGCTTTGACATTTAACTCATTGACCCTGGAATTGACTTCCACAGAGGGAAAGAGTTGCTTTTTTTTATACCTTAACGCTACTTCTTTCACAACATCTTCTTGGACAAAGAATGAACACAAACATAAAGATAAAGGAGCAGGTCTTCCCTAAGGGAAGCTTCAAACAAAGTTTTATTCACATTCATAGCTATTTAGGTAAAAACTCTTAAGAACTGTGAGCATCACATCAGCCATTGAGAGCAGTTGCCCATGTTTAATGAGTTTTAAAAAAGCAACTAAAATCAACATAAGTTCAGATTGGACAAAATGATACAAAAAAGACATAAAGCCAGATACTTACAAAAATGAAGAGTGGTCAAAAGAGTAGCCTTGGTGACAAGTCCAGCCATTGTAGGACAACTGAAACGTGTGCACAGAGTATTTCACAAACTTGCATTCTGATGGCAAAACTTCTCTCTCAACTTTTTGAAATTTTTTAGTTAGTTGCGACGCTACATAGATTCTGAACTGATTTCCACACGCCTCGACTGATGACCTGTTTGACCATGAGTGAGTGATGGAGAACTTGATGAACAGTCTAGCCTGAGGACAATGATATTATTTTTTTAATAGTGGTGGAAGAAAGATACGATGAAAGGTAATTCCTACTAACAAAAGTATGTTTTTATTTTGTACACACATATTTATTCACTGTCTTTTACAAACCAAAAGGAAATCTAGGAAAAGCATGTTCTTTCTGAAAAAAAAACAACTTAAAAACTCTCTGACTCGTTGTTTTTATTTGACTTATTACATCATAATATTGGAAAGCTGTTTCAACCCATTTCTGTCGCTTTCAAACTAATAATAGACATTAGATAAAAACAGATTTTTAATTTTTAATTAATTTTTTTTTTGGGGGGGGGGAGGCAGGGAGAATATTTTTACAGATCAAAGACAAAATAGAAATAATAACAATCTGCAAGAGCCTCCAAAGGATAAACATCACACTGAATCACACATGTCCAATACATACTTTGGTATGTTGTTTATGCATTTTTCCCTTCAGTTTAGCTTCTTATGTATTTTAACTCCTTGGCCGAGAGCTTTGATTTTAAAATTATATTTTTATAACAAGAATAGCATTAAAGTAGTAAAATTTATTATTCAAAACGTTACCCTGTTACTCTTGAACCTAATGTTTCCTGCTGTGAGTTCAAGGGTTGAATCCGGAGCACTCTTGCACACCAGTTTCCCCATTTGACTGCCAAATTCTCGAAGCAATTCATTAACTTTGGCATTGATGTTAATGTGTACAGCATCTATGCATGTCACATTGGAGAAGCTGCCTGCCATTCGGTCTCTCACTTCAACGGAATACACTGGAGATGTCACTGTGGAGAAAATAACGTATAATAAAAACTGTATTTATATAGTACAAATCCACGCTTTACATAGGGTTCTATGTGCTTTACAACTATCATTACCCAAGCAGACCCTAAGACACTCAGAAACATTTTCAGCTTCCAAGGGGCACACAGTACAAGCTGCAGATTACACGTTCTAAAACACTAACTGACTGTAGGAAAGGAAAGGACCAGGGTGAAGTGAGGAAAATTTGTGTAAATGTGTAAAGTGCCTTTCCTAAGGACACAACGTCAGGCCCCTCATGGGATTCGAAACAAAGACCTTACAGCTGAGAGCCTGAGAGCCTAAACACTAAACCATGACACCACCAAGATTAGTCACTGAGGAAAAAATAGGGTTAAGTAGACTTCTCAAGGCTTAAGGGTACAATATCTCATTCAACTTAGCTGGGAATCTCAAAACTTTTTTTCAAATCATCACCTGGGAGAGCAGAAGAATTAATAGTCATAAAAATCTATGGTTTAAGGCCTTCCACTTGATATTTAAAAAAAACAGCATACAAAATAATGAGACAACCTAGAGAAACCAAATCTGTTATTCAGAACCAGAGTCTTGGAAACCTAGTGGGAAACAGAAATATTTTCATTCTGAAAAAGATAATACTCACTGTCCATTGCTGCCACAGAAGGACCTTGAAACACTGTGGTCTCTTGTTTCTCCAGAGTATGGGTGGTCAAGCAGTTGGTCACATTCACGATATCTTTGGCATCTCCACCAGACCCACTGTTCAGACCTGACTGCATCTGTTCCCCCGTACAATTCACGCCGCTTACTTGAAAGGCTTGATCTTTTTCATGTATATCCACATCAAAATGGGTATCAGTCACCTTATGCATCTCTTCGTCTCGGAAGCTTCCAGTTCCTAAACTTTTTGTGTCAGAAGTTTCCACGGTTGAGGTTGTAGCTGAAGAGGCAGTTGGATCAGGGCTAGAAGTGGTGGGCGGAGAGGTTTCATTTGGTTCCGCCCACGTATCAAGAGTGCTTGAATGGAAGAACGTGAGATGGTTCGGAGTAAACAGAGGGGGTTTTGTTGTGGTACTGCTGGGCCAAGAAGGTCTTACACTGACCCCTAAAATGGGTCTACTTGTCGAGACCGTAACCGGTAGACGAGACGTTGGCAATACATCTGAGCCACCAAAAGTCGGTACGTTTGATGTTGCACTAGACGTAGTTGTCACAGACGTGATATCTTCTCTTTCAGGATTTAACGCACTGCTAAAAGTTGTTAAAAGTTCTTCTGTCATCATTGTTGTCGCTAAAGTGGTGCTCACAGGTTTGTCTACAGACAGCGAAGTCAAGGTGGGGTTCGTACTGTGCTCATCTGATACATCCATATAGGAACTTGGTTTGGACACAAATTCATCAAGCTCAAGGGTGTCTATACCATCATCAATACAATCTGAAAGCACGTTAAAAAATTAGTAAACAGGACTAAATTAACAACTAGGAACAGTACGGGTAACCCATTTCCTAAGAGAAATAACTATAAATTTCTAAAAATTGAATATTTTCCTCTGTGCAATCAAAACAGATCATATGTGAGTGTGCCAAAAGAAAGGTACCAAAAGTCGGATTTTGACCATTTTGAGTTAAGGGTTGTACCTTATAGGAAATTCAATGTTGAACACAGGGTCTTAGAATTTTTTTTTAATCTCACGCAGTTTTTCAGAGGGTATAAAAATATAATTTAGAGAAAATGAGCTTTTAAGTTTAATAAACGTGAGAACACATACAAACAAACAAAAAAAAGATTTTTTAAATGTATTCATTCATGGAAAATTCATTTCCATTTTGGCATTCAGTTGACATCGATATCATGAATGGAATTCAATGGTAAAACATAGCAGTAGCAGGGAAGAGAAAATGTGCTTCAACAATAGATGTTAACACCTTTTAAAAGAAGTTTTCATTATTTGTTATTATTATACCCTTCCCTCAAAATAATTCAAAATAAAACATTTAGAAGTCAAATCGATGAAAACTCTTTGAGCACATTGTAGAAAAATGTTGGATCTATCATTTTTTTAAGGAAACACATTTTGGACCCAAAAAAAAGTGATTTTTGTCATTATCAGCCTATAGCTCGAAACGGTCTGGGGTAACTTTTGGTACCTTTCTCTAGCCGCACACACATATTTACCAATGAATCATCTGCTTTTACATAAGCAAATAAATCATTGTCATTTTGAAGGGTAGCAACTTTTAAGCTTTTTTGTTGTTTTTTGTTTTTGTTTTTGTGGGTGGGTTTAGAATACAATTCAAAATTATCTCAATCACAAATAGTGTGTTACTTGGAACCGTAAAGTGCATGATTAACTGTACCTCAGCAATGCACTAGTCCTTCAGAAATCCCCCAGCTAGCGTTTAGGAAATCTGAGCGAACACTATATACTGCCTACTGAGGGAGACATGATAGCCATAAACTGTCACATCACAAGATACAAAGATACTGAACAATTTGACATTTCAATTGATTTCCAAAGATGTGTTAGTAACCAAGCAAAATATAAGATATTATTTTCGTTCTGTGCATTTTCTGTATTCACCTTTACAAAAAAGAAGAATTGTGAGAACTAAACACATAAACTACCATTTTAAACAATAAACAAAGTAAAAGAACTGAAACAAAGGATCAACTTTACCTTCTACACAAAATGGAGTTGAAGCACACGTTTCCCCTCCCTTGCTCAGCAGCCTCTGTCCAGGCCCACAGCTCCAGTCTCCCCACACACTCATGTTTGTCTGTGAGTCGGGTTCCAGGGCAGGACAATCAAAACCCATCATTGTGAGAAGAGTTATATTTCTAACTGTTATCTCATCTTCGGCAGCTGTCAGGAAATCCATTATTGTTTGGCCGCATAAACACGAAGATGAAGAATTCTCAGAAGATCTCAAAGATACAGTAAACCTCTGGTGAATCTGAAATTCATTGATGAATTAAATGAAGTCACTGGGTTCAGTCAAAAATAAGTTTCCTTATCACATTTTTCACAAACTTTTAGCTTTAGAGCAGACTAACAGGAGAAAATGAATGTGAATGAAGATCATGAAATTTTCTTCAGGCATACAGATTAACAGATAAAAAAATGATAAGATCCTGGACGCCAGCAGTAAAAGACTTAGACTATAGTACATTCTAGTAGAATAAATACATTAACAATAAATATCAGGAACTGAAAATACGTAAAGGTCTATGCTATATTTCTACAACAGTAATTACATTGATAGATGGTGCTATTATTTGTGACATGTTGCTGGTATGGATGAAACTTGGTATGGTACAGGCTCACTTAAAAAAAACGTTCAAAAAGACTATTTGTTTTTGAGGAACACGATTCAGCCTCCCTCAGAAACAGAGTGGTGCATTGCAAAGAGCAGGAAAGGTTTTTTATAATTTGTGGAATTATGTTAATCAAATGTTCAGTCCATATAAAAGACATGAATAGATTGATATGCATGCTTTTGAATAAGCCACTACTAAAAAAATCTTGGAAAAAGATAGTTCACTTATGTTTTCTTTCAAAACTTTTTATTTGATGTCAGACCACAAATGTTGAATACTCTTACCTGCGAGCTATTGACATTAGAAAAAACGTTGCCCTTTAGGCTGACTTGCATGTCAGGGCATGACGTTAGAAGTGTTTGAATCCAGCTTTGAAAGCTTTGCTGTAAACTCATTTCGTAGAGTCTCAGGCAGTTAGATGACAATGTCTGATTGTTACTCAAAACAAGGGACAGGTTTACAGCAAGTTTGAAAAAAGCACTGAGGTCGGATATTCTGTACTTCTTGAAAGGCAAACACCTCAAAGGCTTGTAATCTGAGGGGGAAAAAAAACAATACAAATTAACAAAAACTTTATAAGAAGGAATTTACTGAGAACTGAGACCGCATCAGAAAAACAACATGATGTAATAGGGGAAATTTTCTAAATCACTTTTAACAATAGAGTTTCCAAAGTTGGTTAGATGCAATAGAATCAAGGAAGCAATTATGGCAGTGCCTGAGATTATATCTTCTAACGTAAGGAAGTTTAGCCATACGGAGATAACGGAGCGTTCATAATTTTAAGGAGCTTATTCTTAAGCAAAACAGCTCCATATATAAAATGTGCAACTCTCAAAAGCCTGCACCCAATGCCACAAACACCATGACATTTCAAATGTGAAGAAAAGAAGGTCAGTCCAGGTCAGCTGCAGTGCCACAAATTTCAAATATAAGAAACCTCAATTTGAAGAAATTATGCTCAGGAAAGAAAAAACAGCTTAAACATCATTCTTGGTTGGGTTATTTGAGTTGCAATGATTTGTTCAATGATAAAATAATTTCAAGGTTTCATTAAATAAATACCACATAATACACACTGTCTCACCATTGAAAAGAATTTACAAAACATGCCACTGACAGATGCACAAATAATTTGAAACAAAAAGCTCAACAGTTACCTTGAGGCTTATATCCAGTTTTATCACATTGGAAATATACATCACTGCCAACAGGAAAGCCTACATCAAACTTGGCAAGACTTCCATAGTTGGGTAGATCAGGATGAAGGCAAGACTCAGCTGCAAAATACAGGTATGTTCATCAAGACTTTGCATCACCTAAAGCATCCCACTATGTGTGGCATTGAGGTGAAATCATGCTCTCATCAAATTAATTAAACTGAAGAAAAGGATATTTTCGTGCAAGTTCGGCAATTTTTAACTTCTTTTTTTTTGTGGTTGTTTTGGCTCAACATCTTTTCATGTCTATTTAACTCTTTATCTCCGGCAAGCCGCTTCCAGTGGCTCGCAGTCAGAACCCCTGTGGCGTTGAACTGCTGACAGCGGCGGCACATTCTTTTACGATGACTTCAACATCAAATTTCTTTTTGGCAATTGCCAAAAACAGGTCTCTTTTACCGGGAGTTCATTCATTAGATGAAGAACTATCAAAATAGGTTCATTTGTTTTGATTTATTTACTTATTGAGTGACGTTTTTGTCATTTTTAGATTTAGTCCCCCCAAAAAAGCCTTGGCGTAGTGGGTTTACCCCCCCCCTCAGATACAAAGAGTTAAAAAGCTTGTTCTTTTGTTTTACTTTTAATGAAAAATCTATAAAGAGATAAACTGTTAAGAATACTTTTCTGTGAAGATTTTATTGCAAAAACGTTAATCAAAGGCATAAAAAAAGTTAATTTGCAATTACCAATGACACTCAAGCTTTGCAAGTCACCAAACTTTAGCAGCCATTTTATTGTTAATCACTGACACCAGGTGATCCCCCACCTTCTTCAATCCCCCACCTTCTTCAATCCCAAATATCTCGACTTCTATTCAAGTTAGATTAGTATTTTTTAAATCAAAAGCAAGACAAATGAACAAGTCATTTTGAGATCATAACAATACCTCTATATAAGTCCAAAATGTGATGAGTGCCTGATTCCACTGTGTTATGACACATAAATTTACACATGTTTCAAAACAGTATATGATTGCTAACAACAATACAGACAGATCTACATATGTGCTCAAATACTAAACTACAATGACTGACCTAGTTAGAATTTACAAATTAGAAAGGACCCCCCAAAGTATTGCACAGCTTCACATGATTGGTAACAGTGTCGTTCTTAGCAATTACAATATCAATTCTGCTTTCAAGCTAAAGCTTCCATCTCAAACGACTATGTCATACAGCATTAACCACTGGTGCTACTGAACTGATTGATACAAGCATTCTCTAACATTTGGCTTTTGGGGCATTGAATGAAATGAAGAACCGTGTGAGGGAAGAGGCGCTAACTTACATTCACAAAATGGCACAGGGTCGCTCCATCTTCCATCTTCAGAACACACAGCATAAGAAGAGCCAATCAGACGATAGCCACAAGTGCACTTGAAGACAGCCACTGAGCCATACAAGAGGGAGTCAACAAAAGCAGCACCATTTACAGGGTGAGCAGGAACCTTGCAGGCAATTTCTGAAAGTAGAAAAGGTTGTTTCATCAAATCATTCTATTATAGCTCACACACTCTGCACTGTGTTAATGTATTTGGAGTCAATACTTGTATATGCTGCAAGAAATTAGCAAAGTACGCTGCACAATAAGTCAAAAGGTGGAACAGACATGAATATTTATTAATAGAACTATAACATTTCTCATTCCTCACTCTTGCAACATACCTACAACTACAGTTGATGGGACACAGAAGATCCTGAGCAAAATACTCAAGTGTTAAAGAAAGACAAGCACAAAACCATACCAAATAGAGACATGAACACTAAAAACTGTCAGCAGTATCCTTTTCAGACAAAACACTATGAAGGATAAAATTGTGCCGACTTGAAAATTTAAAAAAACGACATCTTTGAACGTTTCCCCACACCACACAATTGTAGCCATAGGAAGAGGGCAGTCAAGACCAGTTTCAAGATGACAGGGAAGGATGTAGCAATGATGGCTGAATAAATGTGAGGCATTATAATGAAATCAGGCACTCGTCAGAGTAATCTATTCAAAGAAAGCAGCATTTTTTGGCACATTGGGCAATTTTTATTAAGCTTTTTTTTCCAGCTCAACACCTTTTATGTCCTTTTAAAAAACATTTCTGTATGGATTTTCCAGACAACCAGTGATCAAACGCACACACAAAAATGTAAATTCCCAGTTTTCAAGGACACTCAAACTTTGGAAGTTGACTATTTTTGGGAAGCCATTTTCTCACTAATTTTACCAGACACTAAGCAATCCCCACCTCCCTAACTGCAGATATATCTCAACTTCAGCTCAAGACGAATGGATATTATTTTCATCAAAAGCACGACAAACAAATAAACTTTAATAACTCTATATGCCCAACAATTGACAATTGATTTCACACATCACGACACAAATGCAAGATGATTCAGGAGAGTACCAAGAACCTTGCATTTCCTTGTACTCACTACTGGTATTATCTGACACGCTTTAACCTAATCATCCACATACTCCATCATCAGAGGGCATAAGTGGGGACAAATACAGCACACATACACACTTTCCATCTTCTGTAACAGAACAGTGTCTACTACTGTTGCAGTAGCCTACACATTACTACTACAACATGCAACCTTTTTATACAGGACATGCCTTGGCATACTGGCTCCTCTCCACTCCAACCACAAGCGTATTTTTCTGTTGGCTTTCCATGAATAAGAACGCAGAGCCTCCAGGAATTCCCAACTAAAGTGTATCCTTTATTGCAAGTGTAGACAACAGTACTGCCCAGTGACAAGTTAGTCACTGTAACTTCCCCATTCACAGGAGGCAAAGGGTCTGAACAGACAGCATCTGAAATATAAAAGAAATATCTTGCAACACTATTGACAAAAAGTAGACAATTAAAGATGCAAGCCGAAAAGGTGTCAGTAAGGGCAAATGATAGGCAGCATAATCATAAGCAATATTTTACATGACCAATATAAAAGTGTCTCATCTCTGCAACTCCCGTGGGAAAACAGGATGACTTACAAAAGGTTCTGCCCACTTTAGTATTGTGCTGCCCTTTCAGAAATGCGTGATCACTTATTCATGCTACAGACCAAGTAAAATTAAGAAAGAAAAGGATAAGTACGCTATTCTAGAGGAGCTGGTTCAGATGGCAGGTCATTATTCTATGGAAACATATTTAATTTGATAAAAACAATCTGAGGCTGCAAGAATCTGAATGATCTCAAAATAGTTAATTGGGCTTGAAGTATATTAAAGCTGGAAAACTTTTCCTCAAACATGTACATTAATCATAGTCACATTTTATGTCTCTGAGAAAAGGTCAGTTCAATTCAAAATAAATATTTCTTACCAACACAATTGGTGACTGCAGATGACCATCCAAATCCACTTAAACAGGTCACCTCTGTGTTTCCATTAGGAAATGAACCTGGAGGGCACTTGATGAAAGCTGTCATTCCTGATATAAAACTTCCATCTGGGAAAGGTTTGTTCTGGTAGATCACTTCTCCTCCACTCACCATAAACCTCTTACATTTTGCTGAGAACAAAACATGTGCGTATTTCACTGGTTTTGCAAAAGTTGAGCATACGAAACACAACATCATACCTCACATCCTTCCATAATCTGAATGTTCAATTTAGACTTTCTTAAATTCCTAAATAGACTTCACACTTCTGCTCTCAGCATCATTACTTCATGCTATCTACTAAAACACATCAAAAGATACTACATGTGTAGTGTACAAAACTTTTTTTTAACATCTAAGAGGTATGATCAAAAGAATAACAGTGCATAGTAAATTATAAACATTGGTATCAGCTTGACTTTTATCATCTTTTAAAAATCCACATTAGCCTATATAGAAAAGACAACTTACTTATGCATGTCCGTTCAGGTACAAGTGTAAGGTTTCCAATCTTATCGTACTGTCCACCATACAGTTCAAGACCGTCTGGGCAGTCACAGGAATGACCACCAGGGCTGTTAATACAGTTGTGACTGCAGCCACCATTTTCAGTTTCACATTCATTTATGTCTGAAAGAGCACATATTTTAAAATGTTATTTCTACAAAGTGTTGCTGGCATAGAGAACATCACAAACATATCATCACAGCAGTTCTCTATCCGTGTATGGAAAAAAATCTGAAAACTCTGGCCTTAAGGCATTTGACCTAAGCACAATCTTAAAAATCAGCTCTCACGTTTTATTTTGCATCGATAATTTATGACACCTTGCATATAAATTGTAAAAATCAAGAGGCTAAAATGTGTATTAAACTAAACCTTTTTTTCCCCATTTTTCAAAAGTATCTGAATGCTTCATTCACGGGTACGATTAGCGAAAGGCACTAACAATATGCTTAATCCTTATTAGGTGGTTCTCATTTAAGTTTTGAAATACACAAATTTCAGAAGTAGCATTTTCCAATTCAAGTGATCTGCACCCATAATTTCCTTAAATTATACAATAAATAGCTTGAAATTTTTATCATGAAGAAACATTACTTTTATTCTTCTTCTTCACATTCTCCCAGAGTGAATCAGATTTACTTTTAATGGCCTACTTTCCATCAATATGGCATCACCACCTTTCAGGCTGCAATCATAAAGGTTCTTTAAAAAAAAAAAATTACGGAAAACCTTATTTGTACAAAACAGAAAGACTGACGGAGACAAATGACTTCCTTACCTACACAGAGAGAGCTATCATTTACAGGATTTTGATGGCCTTTATCACAGAAACAGTTAAAGCCTCCAGGAACATTTTGGCAAGTATGTGGAGAACATGGGTCGCTGTCAGCAGCACATTCATCTAGGTCTGTAGAGAGAAAATTTATAAATGAAAACCGTTCTACTACATTAGAGCACAGAGTAATTAAACTTAACAGAAAGAATCCCGAAGTTTATCTTGTTTTTCCTAAGAACTGCATTTTTTTTTATATTGAAGGGTATTGTAAAATGAAAGTGGTCTGAAATAATAGTTATGATGAGTGATAGGCCCTAATCATTTTGCTTTCAAAGTGGCACATAATTATACAACCAAATATATACGACAGAAGTACTGAGATGTAAAATGTATTAATATTTTTTAGCATGACTTTCCATTTACAGGGTTGGATCTCTTCGACCCATGAGTTTACAAATATGGCATAAACAGATAAAAAGGGAGATGATCAAACTAGTCCCCAACTGAGTGTGCGTGATAAAGATCTATAGACGAAAAGAGATAAACAACTTGTTAGCTTACCCATACACACAGGGGGAGGATGGTCGTATTCCATACTGTCCAAGCAGGTCAAAAGCTCAGTTCCATTTGAATAGTAGCCTTTGTCACAGATGATGGTAACAGTTTCTCCAACCAGAGTAGGAGCACTTACATTGGTCGTCCCATGTACTACATGTTCAACGAGAGGACACTGAGGAACTAAACAAGAAAAAGAAAATGCAGCCATTCAAACAAGTCAGTTGCAGGCCTGCTTAAACAATGACGCAGTACATTCCATAGATTTAAATGCTGAGTTATTTAGTAAATGAGTCAAAGCGTTCATTGTTCAAGAGGGATGACTTTAAAAGAATTATTAGCTGTGCATGTTTTGTTGGGTTTTTAAAGAGTTCACCATAGCTGTGGACATGTAGGCGTGTGTTTTTTTAATGGGTCACCAATCTCCACTTTGTTCCATTGGAACAAAAACTTAGCCTTTCACACTAAGGAAGTGTTAATTGCTGGATAAAATCTGTGCCATATACAAGAGCTTACCCTCACAAACTGGCACTACATCTGTCCAGACACCAGTGATATTGCAATGAGACAACTTTGAGCCAACAAGTTTGCGACCAGACAAACAGAAGAACTCTCTCACAGTTCCAAAGACAATGTCTTCAGCCCTCGCATTCCCACCATATGGTGGTGCTTCTTTAAGACAGTGGACGGCTGGTGGGAAAAAATGGCAAAAGTTAGCATCACAACATTAAAATTAATTGATTACAATCATTTTTTTTGGGTCATTTTTTTTTCACCGAAACTATCATTTTTATAAAGGAAGAAGGTAGGCTGCTTTGACATTAGTGTCAGGGCTCTCCATGTTAGAGCGGATATCCCAGCTTTAAGATGGAGACATTCTAATCTGTGCAATATCATCCCAAAACAGAAATAGAACTCAAATCTTTTGCATGCAAACCAACAAGCATAACTATCACACTTCAACAGACACTTAATACTTTTTTCAAAAGAAGCTAGGTTCATAACACAACATAACTACTACATTGTGATATTTTGGATGAAAATAAAAACTGTATTACAAAACTGAAACCCCAACCAGATACTATGACCAATAAAAGAAATAATTAAAGCAGTATGAAACAACCAGCTCTCAGTTGTATGAAAATTAAACTTAAAATTGATGCCAACAAAATTAGAAGCCTAAGCCAACAGCTATAATCCCGACCCTGCAAACAGCTCTCCAATGTGTAGTTACATTCCAGCTCTCAATGGCCTCAGTATTTCAGTCTCCAACTCCAAACCACTTTGCTTCATTCTTCATTCATCCAAAGTCAATGTAAGGATGGTGATTTAACAAAAAAAATTGGAAACATGTATTTCAAAAAGATTGAAAACCTCGAACTTTTCAAACAATTAGGCAATAAGACTGAAGTCATGTTCACAATACAATTAAACTAAATGTTATAGTTCTTGCATCAATCATTGATACAGCTACATTGTCGTAAATGACATTGTTGGAGTTAAGAACTTAACAAAATAAGTGAAGAAAAGAACATATGTGTCACAACACGGTGGAATAAGGTTCTTTTAAGTTTTGCGGCATTTGGAGATATTGGTATCATCTTAATTCCTTATCTCCAGCAAGCCACTCCTAGCGGCTAGCTGTCGGAACCTCTGTGAGCCGCAGGCAGTGGCTCAGGCACAATCCTTTACGACAACTTTGACATCAAAGTACTTTTTGACAATTGCCGAAAACAGATCTCTTTTACTGTAAGAGAACAATCAAAATAGATTCGCTTGTTTCCGTGTAATGACCCATTAAATGACGTTTTTGTCCTTTTGAGAATTAGTACCAAAAAAGGGCCCCAGTATAGTGGGTTTACCCCCTTCCGATACAAAGAATTAAAGCTTGTTCATTTGTTTTACTTTGATGAAAAAATAGAACTCAGATTTGCAATTGAAGGAGTGGGGGGGTTACCTGGTATTAAAGGTAAGAAACACAGAGAAGATGTCTTCCAAAACAGTCATAAAACAGTCAAATAACTTACCTTCACAAGAAGGAATATTTTCCCAACCATGCTGACCACAAGTAGCAACATTATAGCTGTTTATTTGAAAGCCATAGTAGCAGGCAAACTCAGCTACGTCTCTGTACTTGACTCCACTCATGTCAATCAAATAGCTATTGTGTGGAATTTCAGGTGGTCCACAACTTATCTCTGAAAGTACAGAGATAAAGAATATGAACCGCAGCACAAAAACTTACAAATACTTTAATATTTTGAACAAAAAGAAATAGTTCATAATTCTTTTTAGAAAGTGTTGACTTTCAGCTACTCCTAGTAAAGTCATCCACACAGTTAATATTTAAATGTATTCAGTCCTCACGGTGCAATGGTAAATTACAGAACAATCGTTTTATACAGTTTACAGAAAATGCACTCAATCAAATGTACCTAGCTATTGCATCACTATTCAAAAGAAAAGAAGAGAAACCCCTCTGAATTTTGTGTAGAAACTAAGAGGCATAAATGGAATAAAGCTCTTTTTCTTATATTTAATTCCATTCCATAAGACATAATTACATAATCTCACATACAAAGTACTTGGTCTCGTGGTGAAAGTAAAAAGGAAGGAGTATGGAACGAAAGGATGTAATGCGGTGATAATCAAAGACAATCTCATATATGTAGATCAGAAGTCAAATGCTTATAAAAAGAGACAAGAAAGAATTTTACACACAGATTTGTCACTAAAAAAAACTTGTGAAAATCAAAAAGTTGTAGTCCATCTAAATAAGACGATAGAAAAGAGGTCAGACAACTTGGGGGAACACAAATACCACATCTCCATGACTTTATAAATCGATGAGTATCCCTATTGCATTACCTTTGCAGACAGGCTTGGCGGCAGGATACCACTCTCCCATTATCCCACACACAGCAGACTCGGGTCCACTGCGGAAGAAGCCGTCCTCACAGCTGTACCCCACCACAGCGCCAAACCTGGTGTCTGTGCTGTTGAGCCGCAGGGGCGGTAATACTGACAGGAGATCACACTCTGCGTACACCACAGAAAGACAACCAGTTTAGCTTTTTCTCCACAAATCTTGCCTTAAAGGTACTGTTGTCCTTCATATAAGGTGCAGGTACATAAAATATAATAGTTGCATTCTTACAACAATAAAAACTTATGTAACTACCATTAACCTTTTTTCTCATATTAAATGAAAATCAGAACGGCATGCAAATAGTATATTTTGCCCTTACAAAATCATTGAGATGACAAGCCAGTTGGGAGCAAGAAGAGTAGGCATTTCATTCTATGAGTCAAAAGGTGCAAATAATTCACTTACCTAGTATCAAAAGGTAGGAGTTTAACAACCCTTTCAACCAAGTTTTTTTTTTTTTTATACAAGTCTGTACCTCTAAATTAAACATAGAATTTCCAGTATAACTAACTGTCCCCGTGGTTTTAGGCACCCCGCATAATTTAGCAAAATTTGATTTTTTTGTGCATAATTTCTGATTATTTTCCTTTATCATTCTTTGTTAAAATTAACAGAATCGCATAATTTCACATTTTTTAGCTCAGTTTGCATAATTTCATAATTTTTCTTGCATAAAACGATGGGGACAGAACTAAGACCATTTGTATGATAGATACTTTTTAATATGAAAGACACTTTTTAAAAAACCTTAAAGTTAAAAGGAAACCCCTTAGCATGACAGTGTTGATTTCTCAAACCAAAATCACTCTGCACCACAGCCTAGCTGGACATATCAACCTAACTGCATGCTCTGGACTTCAATACCCAGCAAGAGTTCTGAAAAATTTTCCAATATGAAACCAACAATGTAGGGACATTGATTCAGCATGCTTGAATTTTTCCTTTTCAAGCTTGCATTTTTTTTTCTGCTGCATTTTCTTTAGTCTCCTCTGAGCCCATTCATCAGAAACCTCTATGCTCCTTTCAAGAAAGAGTTCACTGCAGCATTACTGTGCCTTACAGGAGTGAGAAATTACCCATTTATTTGATAAGATTTTAAATCAACTTTCACCATTTGGACTATTTTCTCCTAATTAATCCCTTCATGGTCTATATATGGCGTACGCTGTTCGTCATTTTTTATTACACAGCAATCAGGCCAAGATGTTGCTGTGATTTGCAGTGTTCATCATGCCTTGCAACGTGCGAGGACAATGAAGATGAATGGCAGTATTCTGCAAAATGCTTCCATCAGGAGGATTTCATAAAATTAATTGCAGTTTCCCATTCGGGAATATTTTTACGTACAAAGAAATCTTTTCCTTATAGATATAGTTAATAATATTTGAAAACTGGGTCTAAATATAGGAAACTGACTGTAAAAGTCTAGCGTTACCCTGTGTCCCTGAAGATCCAAAACTGTGCCCGGTGCCGCACAAACTGACCCTGTGTCACGAAGGGGCTAAAATTATTTTGACATAAAAGGATTGTGCAATGTCATAGCTCTTTCTTTTTTCACAAGTCAAAGAAACTTACCATATGATACAATAGCCGCCCAGCGGCCCCGATTAATAGTTGCATCAGAAATAAATCTCAGAATAAAACCACGATCAGATGAGATTCTTTGATACTGTGGGGAAAGTGATCCAGAAATATTCTCAACCAGAAAATCACTTTGCTCAATCTGTGAAGCATAGACCTGCAGAAGAGAAATATGGAAACATTAACGGTGATTAAAGATTATGGTTACATAAGAAAGCTAGGATTTTCAGAAATCTAAGTTTTAAAATTTGGAACTTCACAACTTTAAAAAATATCTAAAATTTTTCTGTCCATTCATTTCTTACAAAACACAATGGGGTATAATAAAAAATTATCTTTAAATGTGACTGTTAGTTTGTTTATTCTTCCCTTGTAGTATTCATAAAATAATAGCTAATACTGATTATCTGTTAATGCTTTCCTTTCTCCTTCACCATTGATAGAATCGAGATAATTTAAGGGGTAGCCTGCTTCAACTCTCCATGTCAGGGCTAGCCCAGGATGAGTGAATGAGGCTTATATATAGCATCCCAATCGAAATATCGAGAAAATCATTAAAATAGACTTCCCCGATCAGGAATAAAACTCATTTTTTTAGCATGTATCAGGAGAGAACATAGCCATTACACACCAGAATCCAGTGCACACATGTATGAACATGTAAATATAATATGCGTATACAAATATGTACATGAGCCCATACGCAATAGATACAGAAGAATTATTACTCCTTTGGTAGAAGTTAGGCATGACACCAAAAATCAAATTTGAGAATATGTTTGATTTTATAGTTGTAATGATCTATTATTCTCTAAAAGAAGAAAAAACTGGCTAGTTTTCTTTTACATGTACAAGATATTTCATCCTCATTGAGACAATTAAGATCATTTAGGAGGTGAGCTTCAACCAGCCCGCTTGCCAGGGCCTACCAAGACTGAGAAGGGTACAATGTTCTAGCAGGCTTCCCACATGGGAATCAAACTTCTAGTCTTCTGTGTGTGACGGCAAAGCGACTAACTGCTACACTACAGACATTGGTAAGCTGGCTGCGCTTCCCAATTTCTACAAAAATTCTTTGAGAAGACACAACTTAAATCAACCACTGAAGCAAAAAACACAACGGGTAAAAAAAAAATCCTACACTCGTAACAACCTACTTGTACATAGTCTTTCCCAGCCTCTGTCACAAATGGAGCCATAAAGAGAAGAGACAGGGTCTTCCCCTCATTGTTCTCAGGGACATTCCACGAGCAGTTGAGGTCATGCGGGTACTTCGAAGACGGGTACCCGGGAGAACGAATAAGCACTGCACTAGATAGACTATTTACATCACAACCTGAAACAAACCAGTCATTATCTGTGAATGTCAATTTAAGATAAGTACACTGTCACTTTTTATTCCATGAGAACTCATAAAGATCACCTTATATTGTTGTTTGAGAAACTATGCATTCCCTATTTAAAATGAGATCATTCTTGGACATCATAGCATCAAAACTATATTAATAGGCCTATATTTCATTCATTTTGACCACTGCCCACAGTCATCAGAGAATGTCAACAAAATTCAGAAAATGTACGCTATACCTTCGCAAAGTTTTTCTGAAATACTTTGCAGAAGAAAACTAGATAGTAGAAGCATAACTTCGAGCGTGTTTCATTTCAACGTACCACCAAATATATCACAGCTACAAGAACCAACTTTGAAGTAAAAAATTATCCCCGTAGTCACTACATTGCAGTTTAAAACACAAGAATGGTGTATCACATGAACTGTTTCCTCAAAAAATAAACTATCAACTTTGCGATAAGTAAAAGAAAAGCACATATATCACCAAAATAATGACATCCTTACCCATCTTATAAGAAATTGCAATCTTTGGCAAGCTGCCTTTTTTAAATATACACTGTACATAAATATGCGGCCCAGATGAGACGATCACTTGTGGAATATGTAAGGCATTCAGGTCTTGCATGTGCCAGAGGTGAGATTCATGATGCTGCAAAGCCTGACTTTGGTTCGGGGTAAGCTCTACCACAAGGGAATCGTGGCTTCCTCGGCCATCGAAGATTTTAATAGATTCGCCCGAGCTTAGGCTGATATTTGAAATCTGAAACAGAAAGGGGAGAAAAGTCAAATATGCACATCACAGACATTCTTTCCACATATTTTAAGGGGGAAAGTACATCATGTCGAGTTGGCTCTTGAAAACCAGTCTTTTTTTCTTTAAAAAATTATATAAAATAAAAGAAATGAAATATGTATTATACATACAACAAAAATTAATTAAAAATACGCGAGACGTCAGGGTGAAACAGGCATTCGTCAAAAATAATTAAATCAAAGAAACTGGCATTTTTCTGGCCATTGGACAAATTTTTTTAAATTTTTTTTTGGCTCTGCACCTTTTAAGTCCATTAAAAACACATTTCTGCATGCATTTTCCTGAAAAAAAGTTAATCTTAAGCTCAAAAAAGTAAATATGCAGTTTCCAAGGTCACGCTGAAGCTTTGAAAGTCACTAATTTTGCCTCTGACTCCAGGAAATCCCCGCCTCCTTCAATCGCAAACATTCCTACTTCTGTTCGGGATAGACGGGCATTTAAAAAAAATCAAAAGCAAGACAAATGAACTAGCTTTAAAATTATACCTTTAACTCCCTAGGCCCTAAAATTGGTAAGCAGCTGATTCCACCATGTCATGACATATAAGTACGAAATAAAATATAATAAAATAATAGGCACTAATTAGACCCATTACAGAACCATAATATTAAGGCTATAAAAGGACTCTACAAAGCAGGAAAATCACTTTCTCAGAAGGGTTTGGATACCAAAAACTGACTGTAAAAGTAACCAGAGACAATTTAAGAAAAAAAGAAAAGACATTCTAAATTGATAGCTTGATAGACAAAGCGATAAAAGATACATGGCAGGCTTCCGAGTTAGGGAAAAAAGTCAGTTGAAAAAGGTAAAAAGAATCAGAAAACTGATAATTAGAGTAACTTCATCATTATTGGGTTGAAGTGACTGGCTCTTTTTAAATGAACTTGACATGCGAGTTCCCAGAATAACAAGTTTTTTAAACTCTGAACTTTTAATAAAGTATGGGGTTAGAGTGGTGCCTCCTCAAGTCAGTATATAAATACGATGTAAATAAAATCCACAGCTGCCATTCCAATAAAAAGAGGTCCAACCCTGTTTCTAGTGGAGTAACACCTATAAACATCTAAGGGATACATATTACATTATAAATTTTATTGTTAGGCCCAAGTGTCATATTTGCCTTTTTTTACTCATTTTCCCTTCTACTTTACTCTTTGTCTCTGCCTTTTTTCCTTCCTTCATTTCCGCTTTTAACCACTGGTTTCTGTCCTCTACTCTCTAAGTTACTCTAAGACATCTATTCGTACCCCAAAATGTAATAAACTCATATTAAAACAAACAGAAATCACCTGTAGGAACAGGAGAGATCCCTGCACAGGTGAACTGATGAGCCATTCAAAAGTTTCATGTCCAACAACAGAACTCTGGTCAAGATGACCTTCCACAGGAAATGACAATACTGATTCCACCTGCTTAGCAAACAGCTGTCGGCTACTTGTCCCAACTTGTGATTGGCTCACTGGAAAACATAAAAGAAAAAAAGTTCCAATATAAACAGATATACAATATAATTGTGTATATATATCAATAATCAAACCTGTCCAAGACAACCACCTATTGCTGAGAAAAGTGGTCATAATATAGAAAAAATTCAAGGAGAGAAGTGGTCATTTGTACAGGTGATTGTCTTTGACAGGTGGTCCTTACAGCAGGCTCGTAAGTATGTCCTGACTAAGATATGAGCTCCAGACAGGGAGCAAAGATGAAAGACTATAAGATTATCATTCATTAGTAGTTTCTTTTTTCCACTAATTGGGTCAAAATACACATTGTCAGCTAAAAGTTCACTTTTTTTCAACAAAAAGTATGAATAAAGATAACCTCAAGAATAAATTAGAGCCAAATAGTAAGTTCAGTCTAACAACCCTTCCAACTGTGACACAAAAGACTGACAATATGATTTCACAGTTGGACTAACTCCCTTGGATAGCCTGCTCATGTCAGTTCTCCAGGTAGGTCCCCCATTTCACCCCCTGAGCCATGCTGGGGTATTAAAACAAGATAAGAGAAAAAAACAAACATAAAAAATAAAAACAAAAATAAAAAGAGCTGTGAGATGAAGAACTTACAGTCAGCATACTCTCTGAAGAAGAAGAAGAAGAAGAAGAAGATGTCAGTCTGTCAGTTGGGAGCTCAAACCCTCAAATATCTGAATATCTATAAATACATTTATTGTACAATGATTAAAAGAGTAGAAGGGTAATTCATGCTACCTGATTGCCAAGATATATTGAAGCCTTTCCCTTCAATAGCATGGTCCGCACTAAACTGCACAGTAACAAAACTACCAGAGGATTTGACTTCTTTCTGTACAACGCTTCCACTGTACACAGCAAGAGACAATTCTGGAGAAATCTCTCCACCATCATATATTGTCACAGAATCATACTTTTCCTCTACATCAAGAGCAGCAATCTGAAATTATATACAATAATAGAGAAACATTTTTTTTACTCAACCAGGAAGTTTCCAAACTTTCATACACTTCGGTAAGATTGTTTACAGGAATCTAACAAATTTTAGAAGAAATTTTGGTAATCTGTCAAATTTGTAGAGTGCTCAGAACATGCATTCTTTAATCAGGGTAAAGGGCTATATGTCACATGTCATTTTTATTAAATTTATAATCATACTGACTACCCTATATCATTATAAACAAATCTTGTTTCTCAGATAACATTCTATTGACTGTGGATAAATTTCAAATCAAAAGTTAAATCTGAAAAGGAGAACACAGAATTTAAGGAAGCAAGACAAACAAAAATTCAAATTTAGTCTGCAGTCGCGAGCACCAGCTGGCGATTGCACTAAAACAAATAGCAGAACACTTAAAAAATACAACTATGAAAAGTAATAAAGAGCTTACTGAAATTTTGATGATGAATGATGGCGGTGCTTCAAGTTTCCATATACATTTTGAAAATGACGGATAATGTTCCGGAAAATTTGGCGAATGGAATGTGCCTGAGTATCCCCTGAGAAGACCCCCACAGTGCTGGGAG
This sequence comes from Aplysia californica, assembly GCF_000002075.1. NCBI lineage: Eukaryota > Metazoa > Mollusca > Gastropoda > Aplysiida > Aplysiidae > Aplysia > Aplysia californica. The sequence goes on from NW_004797370.1 coordinate 1,297,534, forward strand.
GTTGTTGTTGGAGCCAGACTTACTTCATCTGCGTTTGAAAATATAACAGAATAAAAAAATGGTTCACACCGAGTCCATGATGAGACATTATCTTTTTATCAATCACAACATCAACCGCTGCTGTTCACTTTTTACCCTTTAAATCTGACATTTCTCCTTTTGATATACAATTGTTATTAGATCATACACTTAGAGCTGTTTTTCAAATTGATTCTTTTTTATATGAACAACCTGCATGTCTTTGTCCGACTTAATATGTTACAAAAAAGGACTTGGTTGATGAGCTAATTCCAGTTCAGTTAGTTTCAAATTTTGCATAATTAAATTCTTTCTTTTTTGGGGACACCCAGTACTAACCACTGCCACAGTCTGCCTCATCTGAGCCGTCCAGACAATCCCAAAGGCCATCACAAACCCTGGCTTGACCAATGCATCTCTGGTCACACAGAAAAGAATGCTCTTCACAGGCTTTAAGAGCACACACGGAGGAGCGGGGCACTTCACAATCACCGAGATGCCAGCGGAGGTCTACTTCACTGAGCATCTGCCTCCTCATATCACAGCATTGCTTAGAAAAGGGATCATCTGAAACAAAGTAATGCAAGTTATACACCTTGACTATACTTCCATTTAGATCAGCGATGAGCTAAGATTTAGGATAACAAATTATCTACCTCTGCTGAGACAAGACAGACCTTTGGAACAGGTGTTGAAAATTTTTAAGTTCCTAAACGATGAGGCTTTCAAGTTTGTAAATCAAAGTGATCTGACCTGACACACATGATCTTATGATGGAAAAGTAAATAATATGTCTACCACTTGGCACTTCAAAACAGGTTGCCTACAGTGGACAAAAAATAAATAAACCATGAAAGCATCTGCCCTGAACTTTTCACAATCAGTTATAATCATATCTGAGGAACAGCGTAAGTACTCCACTCACTTTTTCCCTGTCCTAGACCATCCAGTGCCCAGAAACCATCTTGCTCTACTGCAGGCTGGCCATTCGACCACTGGAATGTCTTGTCAGGGAGACGCAAAAAACCTGTGAGGTAGAAGGAAAACGTTAATGGGGGAGCTACAGGTAACAATGATATTCTGTTTGTTGACAAAGTTTAACTCCCTATTGAGTGTACTGTAGGTCATAGCTGGACCTAATTGTTTTCCTATCAGAATATCATAGTCTGAGAGGAAGTATTCCAGAAAGGCTAAAAATAAAAATTCATACACCAATCGCTGGAAACCTTCAACTTCCTTGTTGACTGATCATGTTTGTAACCTCTGGGTACTAAATGTTACTCTCAGACAACTTAAACTTCAGGCTGAAAAAATTATTCTCATTTGGTAACAGGAGTTTGAATTAAACGTTCTGTGATGTAGCTCTATTGAGAAAAACAAAACAAAAATATATTACAAAGTATAAAGGCACATTAAATCATCATGATGACGGATTGAAATAAATCGAAAGAAGAAAGGGAAACATAACTAACCTATTGACTTGTCATAATCAAACAAAATACACCATGCCATGTAAAATGGAAAGCCTAGACTAAAAAGATAAAAGCATTCTTCACAGTAGGATATATCATTGCAGTTTTCCTACCCATACTAGAAAACTTTTAATGAGGCCTTCTGAGTTACTTTTCTAAAGTCACATGAAAAGTAAAACTCTTACTTAAGTCATAATATACGAAAAGTACAACTCATACAAAAGTTAAAGTCTTACGAAAAGTATAACTCATTGTAACTCGGTTCACTGTAATCCACATTCTCTTGCAGAAGAAAATAATTTTGGCAAAACTTATTCATTATAATCTTAAACAGCTTGGTTTACAAAATCTTTAAATCTTGGCCATTTAAATACACGCTGGAGAATAGTAAAAACAATAGGGTACACACCAATCCACGCAGATAAAATGGACGGATTATCATTTGGAGAAACAGAATCCTTTGCATGACCACTGGTCTGTCCTCCATCCAAATGCTCCACAATAAAGTGACTTAGCCACTGTTGTTCACACTGGCTCTTTATTTTCACCAAATCTCCTCCATAGCTGTAACAAAAATAGAATAGCAACAGTTTGATTTATTCATCAAACACACCTAAAGGCAGGGGATGGTACAAAACTATTACACAATGTTGCCACTCCAAAAATTAACATAACATTAACACATGTGTACGGAGCAGATATGCAGGTATATAGCAACGCCATACATGTACCAAATAGTTTCTAGAAAGAAAAAAATATCATTTATACCAAAAGTGTAACTGATGAGCTATTTTGTAGAACTAATGGGCCTCGATACATTTTAAAATACCATCTGGTATGACAGCTTGATGGGGTTTATAAATCAACAAATTAGATCTATACTGAGTCGTACATTTTATTTGTCAAAAAACTGCCTATGAGATTTACCTTTTGCACAATTTCTTTGCTTGCACCCAACTTAAAAGTGCTTGGACAAATTTGAAGCATTGAGTATCTTTCAGCGTCCATCCTGTAAACAAAATAAAAATGAATTAGCTATCATTCTTAAACTGTAGTAAGAAATGAAAAAAAAGGAAAAAACAAATCACAAAAATTAAGTTCACAGAAATGAACAAAAAATGCTGTAGACAAACAAATTATGATAAATGATATTTGGGTTGCTTTATAGATCGATATGTTCTGGGTTGTTGGAAATATTTTATAAGTGTTACTAGTTATAGCCTAATACTGGGTGATTCAAAATATAGTAAGCCTTAATTCATTCAGTATGAACCATGGGTACAACTCTGTACCTATCAAAGGTACAATGATGATAAGAAACAATACATCAGATGGAAAGACTTTCATCTTCACATGTGGTTCCAGTTTTGTCTGTAGGCTACAGTGTAGTTTCAGATTTTTTAACGTTTTTTTTGTTTTGTTTTTTTTTGCCTATTTTGGGGGGAGGGGGTCGTGTAAGTGTGATAACTTGAACTGTCCTGGCTTTAATTTTAAACTAGATCTAGATCTATGGTAAACAGTCTAGATGTTCAGTATAGTATGACTTCCTTTTGTTACCCAAACGATGTCCAGTGTGTAGTGGAATTTCTCCGGTACTTGCTAGGGTGAAGTCCGATGTTAGTTGTACGTAGAATAATCAGTTACTGAATAAGCAGTTAGATTTCCAATAGATCTAAATAAATATGTTTTTCATCTCATTTCTGCCGGAACCGATAACGCACACAGCGTTGATAATTGACCCCCCGCACCTCGGAGAAGTCGCCTGGTATGTGACGTCGTCGGATTGACCTTTTTTTACAATCTCTCTAAACTAACAAGACCTAGATTAAATCTATATCTAGATCTAGACATCTATTAGAAACTCTGTTACATCGTTCAATTCTGCAGACGTGCAAATTATTCCAGTTTCGAGGTCGCACTGTCGCCCTGTGGTTTTACTTTTGCTTTTACAGTTTTACAGAAAATACACCCGATATTCTCAA
>NW_004797370.1:1301105-1302123 GCF_000002075.1 Aplysia californica
CCCCCCCCCCAAATATATATATGATGCCATCAAAGAATGTTTTGGGCACTTGGCGGTTGAATTCCACATTGTCTACGGAAGGCACGACGTTCCTTGAAAATTGCAGAACACTAGACTAGAAGATCTAGATCTGATCTAGATATCTAGATCACTAAACACCTTCAGCTGTGATGGTCATCGATTTTTTTACTGGGTCAAAATAGTCAAATGGGTTTACATTCAACGAGTTTGGTTCAACCGCACCGCGATTCTGTGCGTACCATTATTATATTATATAGGCCTAGCTATTTAAAATGCTCATTCACATTACCTGGAGGACAATGGTGCAAAGCGTCTGTTGGTTGGGTACCTAAATGTCTTGTTGGTGAACTCTGAGGACAGAACAGAAATTACAATCAAATTTCAAAGATGGACTTAAAGGAACACGCACACGATTTTTTTTTAAATCGTGAATTGTAGTTGTAGTTTTTCACGAAGTTACATTATGCATATTCAAATAGAATATCAATACTGAGAGCACATGACAAACAAGAGTTTAAGAAAAAGAAAGAAAACAATGGTCAATCGAGAGCACCAGAGTAGAGGACGGAAAGTGACGTCGGCTAAATACCAAGACATCTGGGAGAGTCTGGGCTCGATTAGGCCCTAATCAATAAGACATGCGGCTGCAGTTAAATGTAATGTGAGACGATGTCACGAACAGCAATGAAAAACAGGTATGCATTGGCACTCACTCGCCGCAAACATTGCATTCAGAAGCTACTACTAGATCTACTAGCATTACGTATGGCTCTTGACCCTCCGAAATCAGTCATTCCACTGCCGTCTACGTAGACGTCAGTGATCATTCTTCTTGATAAACATTATTGTCATGTCATTTGCTGCTGGGGTCTCGTCATGTGAGCGAAATGTTCCACGGTGCAGACCTCATACTATTACAATTACTAGTCGAACCTGCCTTAACAGAAACCTGTGTAAAACGGAAACCTGTCTTAACGGAATCTCCCCGCTCTCCCCC
>NW_004797370.1:1302223-1304079 GCF_000002075.1 Aplysia californica
CCCCCCTTCCAGATATATTCCTCTTTAATTACCTTATAAAACGGAAACCTGTCCAACGCGGAAACTGAAAGAAAAATCTGCTCCCTTCCGAGAGTTTCACCTGTCTAAGACGAAAAATGCTTTGCCCGCTGAGCCCTAATTTGAAACAAAACTCTCAAGTTTGGTTCCGCCGGCTCTAAAGTCAACGCTATGGCCATGCCGCTGGCCGAAGAAGGGGAGTAGGGGTGCAATTTGGGTGTAGATGTTACCCTAGACGGTCAGAGAACGTATAGATGTTACCCTAGGCTTTCTCAGATCTGAGAAAGCCTAGATGTTACCCCGTCATGTGAGCCCTGAGTGATGCAGATGGTCAGTGTAGTGTGGGTGTGAAATCTCACGACTGCCCATGATGAGAGTGCACGAGTAGCGAGCCACTACGGAAACTTTCTTGGGTAGCCAGAAGCCAGAGGTGTGAACTTAGATTGACCAATGCCAGCCGAGGAAAGAGTTCTTCGAATCGTTGTTACATGATGGCAGTGAGGGGTGGCATTGGTGAGTGGGACTAAGGGTGGAAGCAAAGGAGATGTTCAAACGTACCTGTTTTAATAGGTCAAACAGTGGTCCTATGAAATGCAAGCACTGGTGGTAATTGGATAAGTAAGACTGACGCATGTCATTATCAGAGAGGATAGCAGCTGAGAGGTGTGAAGTTTTGACCACTGCTTGCCGATAGGACAAGCGATCCTTGATCCCACCGGCTGGGCCTTTGAACTCCCCCCCCCCAAAAAAAAACCCCCTCCATCTCCCCTTAAATTCCCCTGTCTAAGATAGAAGAAAACAGAATGCATGGTAATATATCCAAAAAAGCAGCAAACCCTAGATTCTAGTTGTAATCTCATTAGCAAAGGTGAAAAGATCAAACAAGTCCAAGAGTTTTAATATCTAGGATATATGATACATCTGACGCCAAATGTTTCAGCAACAGAAATGTGGTTTCTTAGGAGACTGCTAAGAGTATCGTGGAAGGAAAAGAAATCAAATGAAGTAGTGCTTGATGAAGCCCACGTGGGACGCTCAATGTTAAAAACAATTAGGAAACGACAAATGCAGTTTTTGGGACATCTGAATAGACATAAGGGTTTTGAACATCTAGCTCTCACCGGCAAAATTGAGAGCAAGCGAGGCAGGGGTAGGCCCAGAACAACATACTTAGGGAACCTAAACAAATGGGTAACAGGGAAAGATCAGGGAAACGTAGCTTTTTGATGATGATGAAGACGGAAAATGTCTAAGACGGAATTTTTCTTCTCAGTCAGTACCTTAGGCCTCATATCAACTGGCGGGGTGCCTTAAGTTCAGCGCTTGAACATGTCCCTGGATAATAAATCTGTTGAATGAAACTGCGGAGGCGTTGGGGGCGAGTGGTGGCGTTGTTGGAGACTGTAGCGAATTGAAAGAAGGTAGCTAAATTAATGTTGCCTTGACGGGACAAGAATAAACTTAGGAGGTCCTTGCATAAACCCCACGTCCCGGCTCTCGCATGAGATGAACGCTGTGAGCAAGATTCCTCGCAGCTGCGGGGGGCTGCCGCGGCGATAGGCCTGTAAAATCTGCTGACCACTGGACATGACGTGTTTGACCAATCATAAAGCAGGACCTACCACTTGGCCCATCCTCCCCCAAACATTCCACCCTTCTGTCACCACTTATCTTTGCGGCTTTCTTGCTCTCTCGTCTCGTTCACCGTGAACAAGTCACTCAAAAAATCGGTTGCGTGTGAACATCGTATGTTGTAAAGAGAGTCTCAGATGGCGAGTTTCAGAAAAGTGGGACCTGCGCCCTCGGAGAAAGTAAAATTGAACACTCCCCCCCTCCCC
>NW_004797370.1:1304855-1305486 GCF_000002075.1 Aplysia californica
CACACACACACACACACACACACATAAAACACACACACACAAACAAACCAAAAACAAACCCTGACCTCATGACTCGTAGGCTACTGTTCCACGCCCAACGGCTGCAGCCAATTCGACTCCCGAATTTGAAAAACAAGTGTTTGATATTGAAGGTTACAGTCAAATTTAGTTGGATTCGATTGTTTTGCGTCAAAATGAAAGCGTTTGCCCCGCCATGAAGGTTTGGCCGGCCCTGACTGAATCAAATGAATTTTAAAAAGTATTGTCGGTGCACACTGGATAGATCATAAATGACTGAGAACTCGCCCGCGGCTGTTCATAACATTACATTTTGTCAGCATGAAGATCAAGTCAGTGAAACTTGTACGGACGGTTCTATTCATGCCAACGCCTACTGGTAACTGTGTACTTTACAGTAGGCGTTACTTTTAATCTCCTTGGCGTTGATTCATACCCAACAGGGGAGGTTGGGGGGGTAGAAAAAACACATTAAGCTGTTGCTTCTTTTTCTTCACATCTTTTTTTGCGAACTGGACATTTTCGCATGTTTATACCAAAACACAAGCCGTATGACTGTATAGAGTTGGACGTGGAAATGCGCATCCTGAGCAACGCACAGTCAGTGGCGGTG
>NW_004797370.1:1306765-1307938 GCF_000002075.1 Aplysia californica
GGATCACAGCTAGCAGGGGTTTGGCTATCTGCGCCCTCATCAACATACTTTCGATCACACAGGAGGCGGCTGCGTCGACCCCTGCCTTTGCTCTGTCTTATTTTATTTTATTTATTTTATTTTTTTGGTAAGTGTTTTACGGCGCTCGCAACAGCATAAGGTCAAATGAACATTTTCAGTTGGTGGGAAATTTTGAATTTTGCCCGGGTGGCGGCCGAAGCCTACTCTTATCGATTTTAGGCCATCAAGGTACCTTTAACGTGCGCAACAAGATTTTTCGTCTATGTGCGAGAAGGATAGGAGTAGATCTTTCCTACCATAAGATCAGGGATGTGGTTAAAGACATTTGTAAAAAGGAGCCCGGGAGTAGCAGTGGAAAGGCTGCAGAAAGAGTCAGAAGCTCAGAGGAGCGGGCAAAGAAGGTGACGGGTTGGGAGCAGAAAGAGGAGACGAAAGCAGACGACAGAACATTGTTAGAAGAGCAGGAAAGGACGTGAAAGAAGAACAATGTTAGAGAAGAGAAAAATGTTCCGTGGCTACCCGGATTCGAATTCAGGGCCTTTGAAAGAGAGGCGAACACCTATTAAACTTCTAAGCCACAAGAACCCCCTTCCTCTGTCAGAGCTAAGCAGGTCACACGTTCCAATAAAAATACGGAGATACAATAAATACAGTGTAGTCCTCCTCACCCTGAAATCGAAATCCCATCTTTTGTGCGTACGACCAGGAGGCTCATTTAAACCAAAGACAGTGATACTTGTAGCCCCCGCCCCCATTTTCTCCCCCTTTCTTTTACGTTAAGAACATAAAAACTGCACAACAACAGACGGGGGAACACCTGAACTGGTGACGCTCCATGCCATGGCATCAATTCTCACAGGCCTACGTTGGGCTGTGAACAAAGGTGTTCCAATTATATAATGTTATACTTACAAGAGAGCATCACCTTTTCTTTTCCCCCATTCTTTACTCTCACTACAGGCCAAACACTTCGCCTCTGCAGTAACATTGTGTGTCTCGTATGGCTGTATACTCATTAATTCAAGTAAATCAGACAAGGAATAACACATGGATGAACATTATTCCTTTGTCCGAGAACAAAGGAGCCAGGTCTGCTCTATCGGAGGAGGGTGTGTGGTGTGTGTGTGTGTGTGTGTGTGTGTGTGTGTGTGT
>NW_004797370.1:1310221-1312467 GCF_000002075.1 Aplysia californica
TCCGTACGTCCGTCCGTCCGTCCGCCCGCTCGCCAGCCCGTTCCTCCCACCCTCCCTCCCTCTCCCCTCCCCATCTCTCTATCTCTCTCTCTCTCTTTCTCTCTCTCTCTCTCTCTCTCTCTCTCTCTCTCTCTCTTTCAGTTAGTTAAACATTATACATATAGGTGTCTATTTGCAACTTAAGAATTAAAAATCATCACTTCTTAATTTATTACTGACTTTTACAAATAATATTGTGAAAATTAATAGATAAGCCGAAATTGCCCTTCAAAATTTTTACGTCAAATTATTTCACCATTTTTTGATCGTGTATGGCTGATATTGATGCCATTAAGTATTGATATCAAAATTTTTGGTATATTTTTTTTAAAGATATTTTTCAGGGAAAACAAATCATTTGTGCGTGTGTGGTAATCCCATCAATATTTTGCGCAAACTTCATTTTGTTATTTGATGCGTGGTAGAAAATATCAACATTGCGCCATCTAAGGAGGATTTTTAAAATTCTTCTTCAGCTGAAAGATGTAATTTTCGGAGTTTACCCGCGCTTTGGAAAGTGAAAAGGAATGATTATTCTGATAGAATTTTTTTAATGATGCACGTCAGACTCTTCTTGACAAATATCGCGAATGGTTTTCGGAAGGGACGAAAGATGAGCTGAAGGAGAAAATCAACTCAATACGAAACGAATTTTAGAAAGGAACTGAAAAAGGTCAACACTCCCAACGCTGCAGAAATCACTTTTTTCTCCACTTTCGCTTCTTTTTCGTGTTTTTTACCCTGAAGACTAAAGCAAGAGCCAACATTGCCCATGGCGAGGTCTTGGCCCAAACTGATCATTGTCCAATATATTATACTGAACACCATTAAAAATGCAACATTTCGTTCGCAGAGACTGAACACGTTTATATCAAATGAATTTACATTAGAAGAAGTGTTTTTAGAAGTATATTCAATTTCCAATAAATGTGAACCATTTTTATCACACACTTAAATTGATTTCGATACATTGTCCTTCTTCTTTCGGAGTACATGAACTCCCTAAATGCAAATTTGCAACTCAATAAAGATCTCTCACCCTTAGTAAATTTCAAGGCTATTATTAACAGTTATCATTTAAAACAGACAAAAACACTTCTTCACGTGTATTTTATAACAATTTCAATGTTTTATTGAGAAATTCTGTCAGTCAAACTTTCGCGGCAGCGGTATCTCCCAATAGCTGCAGATTCGCAAAACAGCATACACTTTGCGGTTCAGTTCACCCCATATGTGCGCTGTTGGAGACATGTCGGGTACGTACACTGGCCAGTCCATGACATTCATGTTATGATCTTCCAGAAACTGTGTTGTTCGTTATATATGGGCAGTGTAAGGGCAGGAGTGTCGAGTTGAATGACCGGGAGATTCTATTTTTTTCTTTGTGCTGTTTCGCATCGTGAAGCAGGCGCTATTGTCGCGACTTCGTTAATTGAGGTCCTAAATAAGGTGTTCTTGATCTAAGTCCTAGACTTTCTGCTCCGCGCCTCACACTGATGAAAAAACTGCATTTTGATGATTTTAGCCATATTGCTGCTTCTCAGGCAGATTTCCTGCCATGAACAAGGCGGAAGCGAAAGTTGTGATCGGCCTCGCTGAGTTGAGGAGTCTTTTTATGAAAGAATTTTTTTTTAATGATCGAAAAAATGCTAGGACTTTTGTTTGGAAAGAGTTACGGGTCATCTTCCAGGTAAAAAATTTTGTATTCGTTTATAATACAGCAACTAATGAACACATTTTAATTAAAAAAGCATAGTTTACTGTATTGTGGTGATAAGTACTCATGGAAATAGCAAAAATCGTGTTTGAGTGTATGGATTAAAAACTTCTCACATGTGTCTCCAAAAATCGTGACGATTAGAGCATATTTGGCTATATTATAACTTTTTGAAAACGTTGCGTTTTTAATGGCGCTCAGTATAATTATATTGAGCGAGTAGAGAGAACGTCAAACTGTCAATACTTTTGATGTCGAAAAGTTTGACGTTTTTGCGAGAATGGGCTACTACTTATAAGGATTCCCACATGAGAATATAATCCGACACCTCCATCCTCCTGCTGTTGTGTAGTTTCCCATACTTGTAGGTGTAGTTTCCCATACTTGTAGGGCGTGGATTGGCTGACAGGCAGGGCCGATGCATGCCGCACTCATCGTGATTCATAATATTATTGTTTCGAACGGTGTGTGCAAAAAAAAAAAAAAAAAA
>NW_004797370.1:1312688-1314690 GCF_000002075.1 Aplysia californica
CTTCTTCTTCTTCTTCTTCTTCTTCTTCTTCTTCTTCTTCTTCTTCTTCTTCTCCTTTTTACCCCCTTAAAAGATTAGGTTTTTTTTTGTTTTTATTTAAGAAGCATTGATTTGAAGAACGAAACATGCCAAACGATACATGTAATGAGACAGACATCGACGAAAATGGAAAATTGAGACTACTGCTCTGTTTCTCCGGGAGTCAACAAAATTAACAACAACAACAACAACGGCAACTACAACAACAACAACAACAACAACAACAACAACAACAACAATAACAACAACAACAACGGCAACTACAACAACAACAACAACAGCAACAAAAACATTGATAACTACAGTTACAGCAACAATAATGACGACAACATGAGCCAGGAGGATGGGAGGAAAAGGAAAAGTTGGAAGAGGAGGAGGAAAAGGAGCCAGAATCCCAGAACCGATCTCCTGGTAACTTACCCGACTTATCTCGGCCGATATCGCAAAGTTGAACTTTCCAAGCGCCAGAAAGAGAACCAACACAAACACCGTAAACCGAACGTGAAATGAACACTTATGGATTTCCTGGATGCGTATGAAATAATCCAACACAGAACGTGCCATGCCCGTACCCAGATCGGGTGGTCAGGACTCCGGACACTTACTGACCAGTAGACGGCGAGGGTATGGGATGACCACTGTCCACGATTATCCGGGTGACGTAGAAAACAATGTTGAGAAATTAGTATTTATTGTTAATCCGTCAGGACGCTGGTGTTTGCTCGATATACTCGAGAAGTTCGCTGGTATCGTCATTGTTTTTCTTTAGTTGACCTCATTGTTGTTATACATGGAGGCATATCTGGGGGAGAAAACATCACACAACATAAGCATAAAATCCAGAAATGTATTGTATTTACTCTAGGAGAGAAAAGGTAGAAATGGGGGGGGGGTCCCTTATGATTGTCAGAATAGGTCGTAGTAGGAGTACCAGCAGCAGAATGAGAGGAGGAGGAAGAAGAAGAAGAGGAAGATGAGGAGGAGGAAGATAACGAGGAAGAAGAATAGGAGGAATGGGAACGAAAGGGGAGGAAAAAAAAGAAGACTACGACGAGGAGGAGCGGAAACAGGTGAAAGAAGGAAGAGAAGACGGAGAAGGAATTCCATGGCTACAATAAACTAATAATGGCTTTGATTTATTTGTTGTTAATATTATTATTGTTGTTATTTCTACCGCTGCTCTTATTACTGCTGCTGCTGCTAATGTTGTTGCTGTTGCAATTAGAAGATATTAAAAATATTTTATTGCAATTTCTATTATGTTCTCGTTTAATGGTCTACTAGACATCATTAACAATTGAGAGGCAGCGTGGTGGAATCAGGCTCTCGTCAAAATAATCAAAGTGGAGAAACTGGCATTTTTTCGCAGATTTGAGAGCTTTTACAGAATTTTTGTGAGGATTTTTTGGCTCAACACCTTTCATGCCCATTAAAGAACATGACATTTCTGTGTGGATTTTACTGGAAAACGTTGATTAAAGGCACAATAATGTAAATTTTCTGTTATCACAGACTCTTAAGCTAAGGAAATAACTTATCTTTGGCGGCCATTTTCTCACTGATTTTACCCCTGAAAGTGAAACCTGGAGACCCCCACCTCCTTCATTCGCCAAAATCTCGACTTGTACTCAAGATAAATGGATTTTGTTTTCATCCAAGTAAAGACAAGCGAACAAGCTTTAAGATGATAACAATAACTCTACATGACCAAAAATTGATGGCATAGAGTTTTTGGTATAGTGTTAAAGCCTGTCATTTGCTTTGCAAGTGATGAAAAAATACTCATCTATCTTGAATAGAGGTCAAGATATGTGCAACTGACGGAAGTTATGGTCCCCTGGTTTCAGAGGTAAAACTAGCAAGAAAATGGCCACTAAATTTTGGTGACTTCCAAATATGTAGTGTCCTTGGAAACTGCAAATTAGCTTTTTTTTCAGGGGAGGGGGGGGGGGGGGGGGGGGGG
>NW_004797370.1:1314790-1316223 GCF_000002075.1 Aplysia californica
CTGGGATTTGATCAATATTTTCCAGCAAAATCCCCTAATGTGTTTTTAAATGAACATAAAAGAGGTTGAGTCAAAAAGAAAAAATTCGATACAAATTGCTAAAAGAGCGGAAAAGTGCCGGTTTCTTCGATTTCATTATTTTGACGAGCGCCTGATTTAACCATGCTACCTAGCAACCGGCAACAAAAAAAAATTAATACTCTGGGGTTTGTTGTGGGCGAGGGTCGTCATTCACGGCGACTACAGTTCTGTGCGTTTTATGCATGTACGTGAACAGTACACTGGACAGAAAGCTAGTATTAGTTTTAGTAAAGGTTTTACGGTGCTCGCAACTGCATAAGGTCATATGAGCGCCAGAAGATTAAGGTGTTACAAGAGAGTAACAAAACATAAAGAAGAAGAAGGGGAGATAAGGACGATAGATGTTTCATAGGATAGAAGAAGCAACCCACACCAGAGCACCCGCCAACCATCCACTGAACAGAAAGCTAAATCTGTCAAAAATTGCAATACAGCAGAAACTGCCTTCTGCTAAAAGCATGTTCATGTTTCTTTTGTCACAAAATTCTTAACAATCGTCCATCGCAAGGTTAGAAAATTGAATCATTTGTGTCTTTATGTATTATGCACTGCTTAAAGGAACCATACACCATCAGTTGTGTGTGTGTGTGTGTGTGTGTGTGAGTGTGTGTATGTGTGTGTGTGTTTGCGTGTGTGTTTGTGAGTGTGTTTGTGTGTGTCTGTGTTTTCACGTATTTCAGTTATAATATCGTGAGTTTTACCACGAAGCCCTGCCCTCTATTTTTATTTGGGACTTGCTCTACAGTCACAAGTCTCAGATTCGCACAATACCACCTTACAAGCACTTATCAAGGCCTTGAACTTCTCTACAGTCTCTGAATATATTACAACAGAATATGCCCCCCTCCCCCCGCCTCCTTTTCACTCGTATCACGACAGTCGTGCGATACATGTATTAGGTGAGGTCCAGCTACTCGTCCGCTATCGAGAGTCCAAAGTTATATAGTCTCGGGTCATTCACAAACCGCAGTTACACCCACTTCACTGAGGTTTTATCAGTGCTCCAGTCAGAATATAGGTTATAGCTGAGACACAGGCTGCCCTATCGGTGATCTTGCCATTATCGAACACCCCCCCCCCCAAAAAAAAAACGGCGTCTGTGGTGTGGCGGCTAGGCGCTTCGCTGTCGCTTGCAGGAGACCCAAGTTCGATTCCGGAGTGGGGAGCAATAATTCTTTTTAGATCTGAGTATTGCGGTCTTTCTGCTGGTCTGTTGATTGAATCCTGTTCAGTCTGGGTTAACCCTGACAGGAATGGTCGGAAGCCTCCTCCTAAATTATCTAAATTGCGTCAATGGCGGCGTGAAAACGCCAACAATAAAGATGTTGAAGAACATCTACCCCCCTCCCCCC
>NW_004797370.1:1316823-1318026 GCF_000002075.1 Aplysia californica
CCTCCTCCTCCTCATCCTCCTCATCCTCCTCCTCCTCATCCTCCTCCTCCTCCTCGCCGTTGAAAGCATTAGATGTAAACGTGCTTATAATTCAAACTCAGTGGAACCTTTTTTTTTAAAGTATAAAATCATTTTTTTTAAATCTCAATTAAACCCTCGGTAGCATAAAAAACAACAGACCCCTGGGGCAGCGCTACTGACTGAAGTTTTTTTAGGCTATACCCAAAGGGGGGCATTAACCATGTTCTTATGCACAGTAGAATTGTAATTGTAAATGGGCTGATTCATCAATGTCAGGCTCATAACTGTGCCTGAACTGCAACTGGGAACTGCTACTTTTTCTTTCCTAATCCTTACTATCATCATTTTTCCTCTACTTCTTTTGCATGTTTGTCACACTTTTTTGACCCGCTATTTCCGGGGTGGCTTGGCAGTCGAAGCAGACTTTGTGCTGTTGAAGCTAGAGAGGTGAGAAGAGTAACCCCGATTCCCTGTAGTGTAAGGGCTTCTCCGTTGACACCCACCCCTTGGCGTTCATATTACCTTATGCAGTTGCGAGCCCCGTAAAACCTCTCCTACATTGGAACAATCACCGAAGAAAACCATAATATTACTTTTTAGGGGGGCTAAAGGACGATTATTCCTGGTAGAAAGAAAACTCTCAACCCATATCCATCAACGTCACAGCGACGTTTACAAAATACATCGTGTTTCGAGTGTTTAAGGATACAGATGTAGAATTTACTCCGTGAAAAGATTTGTTAGAAAAGATTTGTGGCAGTACGCTTTTGATTAAATCAACCATTGACAGGAATGCACAGTGCCTTTACACGTTACAATTTAACAAGACGATTCTTAATGCTGTTGTTGTTGCTGTTGTTTCTGACGACTGATGATAATAACGGCCATCGCATTACAGGAATATTAGCCTTTTAACTTTTAACAAAAACTACAAGAAGCAAGACCCAACAAACACCACCGGAAAAAGGGGGAATTATTTAGATGACAGGCGCGTTCATTTCATTTCTTAAGTTTTAGAAATGAAAGAAAGTACAACACAGTCGTGAGAAAGAGATGGTGTTGAGAGTATCATCGTAGTAAAGGTAATAATTCTTGATAGAAAATAACTGATACATGTACTACCTTCAAGAAAATAAAAACAAAACTGAATCAAAATATGGTAAAGAAAAAAGCTAACGACTT
>NW_004797370.1:1318126-1319395 GCF_000002075.1 Aplysia californica
GAGAGAGAGAGAGAGAGAGAGAGAGAGAGAGAGAGAGAGAGAGAGGCAGACACCTGATGCCTGTATAAATATAATATTTCTAAAGGTACGGCCAGCGACTGTCTTTAAATATTTACTGACAGCTAGAGAACGACTCTGTGAATGCCTTCCTTTGTTTGTGAATGAGGATGCAAACACACCTTCTTGATTAAATATATTTTTATAAAGCAAGCAGGTGAGACTGAGGAGAGAACAACTTTCGTGTTCGTCTGTGCTAGCAGGTGGTGTGTTTGCCTGTTGCTAGTAATGTCTCGATTTTATATTTTCTTGGGTGTTTCAGGGTCGTCAAATTTTTTCTGCATGAGTTTAATCAGCAACATCGTCGCTGTTCGTCACAACCCTTGTAAATCCATGAAAAGCTCACGGCCAGTATGCCTTTTTTCTGCATTTCTTCTGGTTGCTCTTAATGCTGTTTTTGTAGTTGCTTATTTTCTGGGGGGGGGGGGGTAATTAATTGGAATAAGTCACCGTAAGTGCCTTAGCTCAGAACGCTGTATAACCTCCTTGTCAGAACGTATGGACACAAATTAATAATATGTACATGTAATATAAAAGAAATAGTTACCCCAACGTTTCAATGAGAGAGGAAAATATACATTATCTACCGTCCCAAACTGTATGACCGCGAGAAAACAATACATGTATATACATGTAATAATACTATAATATTGCTTCCCAGTTTTTAAATCGATTATGTTTGATCACCAAGACACCATTGTACAAATTTGAACAAGTCGAACGAACACTGCTGCATTAGCTATGTCTTACCAGAAAAGGTCGATAGCATTAGAAAACACGCCAAAGAGACATTCTTTTAACGGTAAGGGAAGCAGGAGGCATAAACAAAATGATGCCAAGGAGAAAGTGCACTGCGCGTGATGGGGGTTATGTTTGGGGCATTTTTCAGTTAAAAGCTGACGATTATAATAAGGGTTCCCTTTTCTTGAAATACATCACGTAATTGTCTGTTCGGATGGTTCTTTCATAGTTCTACCACAGGATTTTCCTGTATGTTAAGCATTTGTTCGTTTTTAAAACGTGTTTCTTGTTTCATATTTTGGCGGACATCGAGTTTGAGACACCCTGTATGTGTGTCCAAAGTGTGCGCCTTTTTTGTTATATGTACACGCTTTAACCCCTTCACTGCCTGGCCCGAAGTGGTCAATTGCGTGTTCAAGTGTGTGTGAGTGTTTGTGTTTGTGCGTGTCTGTGTGTGTGTGTGTGTGTGTG
>NW_004797370.1:1320163-1321358 GCF_000002075.1 Aplysia californica
CTGTGGCTTGGCGGTGGGAATGCGAGTTAAAAATACAGACGGGAAAGCAAAACAATAAACAGATAGTCACCGCGTTGTGCAATAAATGAACGTAGATTAAGGTCAGAAAGAAACAACTAAATATGAATATACTCTTAAACATACACAAAAGGGGCACTGTAGTGTAGCGGGTAGTGATAAAGTGATCTTTAAAATTAATTCTCATTACAAGAGCGATGTTCGTATTTTACGACACTAAATGTAACTTTTGGATAATTTTACTTACACACGTACAATGTTCTGTAATCTAAAGCCATAGCAATAGTAGAGTTATTAATTCATTCACATCAATTCATTCAGCAATCCACATCAGAGCACCCACCAACCACCCACCTTCTCGGGTCTAGAACGAAAAGCTTCTTTTAGAATACTAGATTTCATAGCAAAGATACCTGTCTGAACGCATAGGACAGAGGTTGGACTCCCTGGTGAGGAAATATTCTACCTTGTTTGTTTGTTGTTTTTCTTCTGTCTTTTTTAGTGGGATCTCTTCCTACAGCCCCGGCTGGAGCCAACAGCCAGAGAATTAGAGCCAACTACAATTTTCATAAAACAATCATAAATGTCATTGGGAACGTAAAGCATTTATTTGACAACAGCAACATGAAAGAGTCTAGAGAAAAATCAAAGATCAAACTGTCGAATTCACGTTAAGGGTCTTTTTTTCTAAGTGGGGATTTACTCGCCCCAGAAGTTCAAACACCATTGAGAAGATTGCCTTAGAATCCCTTTCGCAACTTACTGGTATCGTTCCGATTACGCTCCGCGATAAACGAGAAAAGGGGGTTAGAAAACCACCTAGCCGCTTCCTCATTCCTGAACAAACAAGTGAAAGAAGATATCGCTGATCGTATTTAATCAGAAAGCTCCCCCACCTAACTATGAGTCAGTGGTATGGTTTGGTTTGGTCTGCGACTCCTCCCTTTGGAAAAGAAAAGTAGGAACTATGAAAGAACACACTATGACCTATATAGAGAGATAGCAAGTCTCAATTTAAAAGGACACACATATAAACACTCACACACACACACACATACATACATATTATACACACACACACACACACACACACATACACACACACAAACACACACACACAAACACACACACACACACACACACAAACACACACACATACATACATACAAATTATACA
>NW_004797370.1:1322324-1323441 GCF_000002075.1 Aplysia californica
CCAAATCCCCGTCCTCCTTTATTTTCATATTGCCCATGATGCTTAAGTCAAGAGGAGCACGGAAATAGTGAAATCGACGCTCCTCTTTTGATGACGTGCCCGTGGAGCGTCGGTTTCAATATTTCCGTGCTATGAGTAAGTCAAACAAGTCCATGGTCAAACTGCGAGAACAAAGACTCCGTTGTGTGTGTGCAACTGTTGACAGAAAACGTTTCGGTTAAGACGAAATGTACGGATAATAACGATCATAATATAATGATCATATAATAGTTCTACGAAAGAAACAAAGAGATGACATAAATCAATATCTATGTGAAGGATTTGGCTGAGCCTAACAGGCTACCAGGCTGCGTCACACCCCTTGAAGAACCATGGATGAATTAGAATGATCAGGTCAGCCAAGAGTTGGGGGGCTCTAGTGGCCTAGAGGTTAAGGTGTTCGCCTCTAATTCGAAGGTCCCCGGTTCGAATCCGGGAAGCGGCCGAAAACATTTTCTTCTCTAAAATTGTCTCCTTTCCCCTTCCCTGCTCTCTGGCAATGTTCAGTCGTCTGCTTTCGTCTCCTCTTTCTGCTTCCACCCCCCTTACCTCTTTTGCCCCCTCCTCTGGGCTCTTGACTCTTTCTGCAGCCTTTCTACTGCTTTTCCTTAGCTCCTTCTTACTGCTGTCTTTCAGCCACACTCCTGATCTTCTGGTATGATAGATCTACAGCTAGCCTTCTAGGACAAGGGCGAAAAATCTCGGAGGATTAGTGTGCAAGTTGCGCACGTTAAAGATCCTTGGTGGTCTAAAATCGATAAGAGTGGTCTTCGGCCACCACACGGGCAAAACTCAAAATTTCCTACCAACTGAAAAAGTTTAATGCGTCCCGCGCGCTCATATGACCTTATGCAGTTGCGAGCGCCGTAAAACACTTACCAAAAAACAAACAAAAAAGAAGCCAAGAGAATTGGAAAGAAAGTGCGTGAGTCGGAAGAGAAACAACACGAACAGTGTCATTACTTTTCAAAGCCAATAGCCCTGTTAAAGTTTAGGTTCTGACGGTTTTTGTTTTATTTTGTTTTGGGTTTTTCGTGTTTTTTGTTTTGTTTGTTTGTTGCGTTTTGTTGTTATGTGT
>NW_004797370.1:1325370-1326520 GCF_000002075.1 Aplysia californica
AGAGAGAGAGAGAGAGAGAGAGAGAACTAAAACAAGTCATCATTCTGAAGTACATAGATCTAGATCTAGATCTAGATCTAGATTTCTAGATATCTAGATCTATTTACTAGAACTAAATCTAACTGATTTTTTTTTAAAGTATAAAAGCGTAGCATAAGGTAGTGCGGTGTGACATGCATCTTGTATGACAACGTAAAAACAAAGATGCCCTACAGAGTAGGTTAGGTCCAGATCTATCCATCCAAAAAAAAGAAGAAAAAAGAACAAGCTTCGCGTCCTGGAACTGGCCCACAAAACACACCACTTAAACCGTGGTACTCACCCAGGCTGTGAACAAATGAACGACTTGTCTGCAGCACGGCATTATCTGAATTATTGTGATATTATCTATCATCACATCCACTCCACGAAACAATGCAATACAAAAGAGTTCCTCCGTGTGCTTACCACAGCGACGACATACCACCAGCGACTGAGCGGGGGGACAGGACACTTGCGCGGTAGGCGACAGCGAGGAAGGCGGGGAATTGTTGGTTGTAGAAGCGGAAAAGGGTGGTGTTAATCGTCCAGTGTTGGGCTGGGCAAACATCCATTTGATCCTAAACCGGTGTTTTGGAGTGCACTGTTGTGAACAACCGATGTCAAATGGCAATCTTGTCGGGGGGATACTCCAACTCGTTTGTAACAATAGAAAAGTAGAATGAAATAAGCGAGTCTACCACAGAACTTATGATAAAAAAAGTCAGGGCAAATTAAATGTAAATCCAACAAAACTGACAGATTTTCTAGACTAATATATGATCTTAAATCTTAATAATACAAACTGGTCCATATGTTTATGTATCCCCCCCCCCTTTTTTTTTTTTTTTGCCTGAAATGTTCTGAGAAAGGGCTTAGACATGTCGAGGAGAAAACTTTACTTTACTTTTTTACTTTTCCGATCCAGCGACCACCTGAGTTCTAGCTTTTCAGCCTGGGCGAAGAGAAAAGCAAGTTCGTGAGTTTTAGTGATCGATCGCGATCTCCGTTTATGAAGTAGTGCTCTTTTGAAAAAAAAAAAGACCGCAAAAAGCAGCAATTGTTAACTTGTTAACCGGATATAAGACTCAGGTTGTGCCCAGCCCCTAAATTGAGGATGACACGAGAGAGA
>NW_004797370.1:1327668-1329091 GCF_000002075.1 Aplysia californica
TAGATAGATAGGTAGATAGATACGAGGTGACTGAGTGCAAACATATTGCACACATAAACATATACATACATGTCATGTGTGTCTGTGTCTGTTCACCAAACATTCATGTGTCTGTCCGCCTGCCAATACATACAAGCCTATAATGACTCCCAGGTCGTAAATTATCTTGTCCAACTTATTCACCGACAATGGTACAAGGATCACTGAAGCATTTTGTCTAAGGCCCCAATAGAGCCCACTGAAAAATAATATATACAAGATTAAGAGAAGTTTGTAGGTCTCAAAATGTATCACCAACGAACTTCAACTGTACGTTTTTGGCTTTTGGAGGTTTTGTTTCACTTTTTTATATCAGTTATTCTGGAGGCCATTATCCAACAGAGGCCGTGCACGATAGATTTTCACGTGGCATGCTTTTACCATGATTTTCAATGGTACACATTATTTGAAGTTTTCATTCATTTGACACCCTATGTAATCCTTGAGATTCACTAACCATTGGATACCTTTGGTCATGAGAACATTTTCATTATAAGAAACATAATATTATAGTAGGCTGTTCTTTATGCTCTTGATATGCATGTACTAGTTTAAAGAAATGTGCCGTAATATCTATTTCACAAGTTGTTTCATGAAACTCTTTGGTAACCCGTGTTCAAATTCCTCGAGCGAAGAGAAATTAGTAGTAGTAGTAGTTTCAAGTTTCCAGAATGTCAACCTCCTCTATATCGTATGTTTTCTGGTTGATTCACGGACCTCCTGTTCAACAATAAATTTCAACTGTTCAATTGTTTGAGGGTTGTTTACGTAAAACTCTGTATGTCAAAAAAATAATTATAGGGTTGAAGTTGGGGGAACGCGGTGTCCATTCATTTCTCAGTGTTCGTTCATTTCTCAGTGTTCGGCTAAAGGCGATCCTCAAACCTTTCTTGCAACCATACAAGGGCCACTCTTGACGTCGGGTGTCTAGGGAGTGGCACCTTTTAATTAACAGGAACCAGGCCTCCCCAACAAAAGAACACCTTTTCCTCCCCTTACTTCTCTCAGAATACTCAGCACGGTGAGATAAGCCCCTACCACCCCTACCTAGGCTTTCTACCGATCTAATGTGACTGTCGTGGTTTTACCGTCCTCGTAACGTTTTTCAAAAAAGTTAAGTTTTAATTTTTTTCTTTCTACCCAGTTTTACTTAAAATTGTCAAAACTTGATATTACTCGATGCCTTGACTTTTTTCTTCACCTTTACAAACTTGACGTCCCAGTGGTGTGACTTCTGTTCGCAGTTTCGTTGAAATTAGTGCAGAGATGACCGACTTATTGCGCTTTAACGTATACGTGCACGTTATGTGTGTGTGAGTGTATGTATGTTTGTTTGTTTATGTGTGTGTTTGTGTGTATGTGTGTGTGTGTGTGTGTGTGTGTG
>NW_004797370.1:1331740-1332934 GCF_000002075.1 Aplysia californica
TTGTAAAACACAATAAATAGAAAGTTGACAATAATATAGCTCTCTACTGCGTTCTCTTCCCTGCTAAAACGAAAAAAAGAATCTACAGAAAATATGAGAACAAAGACTAGAGCAAAACGAACCCCCGCCATTGAAATGTGCAAGGTACAGCCTGGTCGTACACGAGAAAGAATCTCTCAGACCGAGACGCGAATGCGAGATTTTGTGTTCAATTCTGCATATCGACAACTTGCTCCTCGGCCATTTTGAAAATATTGTTTACATGCAAAACAAATAAAACACCCCCCTCCCTCCAAAAAAAATGAACAAAAACAAAGAAACCTAAAAACAAACAAAATTTCTTTTTTTAAAGTAAAAGTTCAAAACCATTATAGAGAATGGGGTAAAAGTAAATCTTGACCATGTTTGGTGCATGACCTCATGGCCTCCAAAACGGGGTCCCAAGTTAAGTAAAGGCTTCGAATGTACAGAACAGGAGAACTAGGTTCCGAATGGAGGGTCCGTTTTTATTATGGATATCAATTCTTGCAAGGGCGTCTTTTCGTACACCGGTTATAACCTAAAACGAATGATTTCCAGGAATCAATGAGGTCTAACAGTATTTAATATGCAACCTTAGACATGCTAGAAGTCCACTCACCCACGTAGCGAACACATATGTCCAATCACCAGCAGACTGAAGCCAATGTAGAAGCACATTAATTTCAACTATCAAACAGAAATCAGAAACATAAATGTGCATATTTCATAGAACAGTATGCATGTTTTTGACAGTCTTTTAAGAACAATTTAAGAAAACATAATCTAAAAACATCGGTATGAATAAACAATCGGTACCCCAGCACGTCCTCTGTAAGTTAATGTTGAAGGTCGCTAGACCCGGCTTTAGCTTGAATATCATTTGGTTGTGAGCCCAATCTGTAAATCAAAGAAGGTAGCGCCCGTGTCGTATAAATTGTAATTCTCTCTTCTTGTGTGGCTCTAGTTAACAGAGCACAGCGTTAATCATTGCTTACGTGAGTGTAATTTTTATATGTTTCCAGTTACGGAAGCTCAGTTCTATCTACCACATTAGATAGATTGTATTAAGGACATGAGGAGGAGGGGAAAAGGAACGATGGAAAGGAAAGAAGTGATCAAATTGAGATTTTTTTAAAACAACGAGAGAGAGAGAGAGAGAGAGAGAGAGAGAGA
>NW_004797370.1:1334724-1335082 GCF_000002075.1 Aplysia californica
TCATGTGCGGCGTCTGGAAAGGGGGGGGGGAGTCTCCAAAAGAGCATTCCTGAACTAAAGTTCTAAACAAAATATTCACGACTGTTTACACCCAAAACCTGGTTCTGTGGGTGCGCATGCTGACATCTCGGCAACAGTGTTGGAAGGGGAACATATTTCGTTACAATAAGGCACAATGAATACTAACGTACAAAAGCATGGGAAATTTTTTAAAAATAGAAAAAAACGTGCTGTGAGGAAAATCAGCATAACGCAGTACGCAGTCCATTTGCATTCCACGAAGCCAAGCTAAGGCAATGTGGCCCCTAGAATCTCCCCCTCTATCTCTCCCTATCTCACTGCCCACTTAATCTTTTAC
>NW_004797370.1:1337094-1338605 GCF_000002075.1 Aplysia californica
AGAGAGAGAGAGAGAGAGAGAGAGGGGAGTCGTTTACAGATATCTAATGGTATTCGCGGTTACCTTATAGATATATAATCAATAACGCAAAAGTGGAACGAAAACGTGTAGTGAAGCGAAGATGTGGGTCGAAAACAGGGGCACCGGTACCATCGTATAACAGAATGCACAAACACGCTCATATCTTGAACAATAATTATCCGTTCATGGCAACATACACAAATTCATCCATTAACATTAAAATTAGTAAATTCTTAATTTTTTTAAACTATATTTTTGAAGTTGGGAGTTCATTACAATGTACCGGTACACATTACGAGACACAAATAATAATCATTTTGTAGGCGAAGCAGATACTTTTCACAGATATAATATACCGTATAGCGGGCCATGATATAACGATCGATTCTCCTCGAAGAAGAAGCAAAAAAACAAGAACAAACAGAATAGTGAGCCCTCCTTTTAATATGCCCTATCCCTTAGGGTCATTAAGAAAACACTATCTATTGCTGTGCAAAATTTAATGAACTTTGATTTCCAGTTTGTTAAAAGTCTTTTTCATCGTCCCAGCAATATTTTTCCTCCCAATCCGATGTTCTGACTATACAACAAGAATCCCAACTTCGAAATTTTTTGCTTGGAGCTAGACTGACCTTAAGCCATAAACAAAATTTTAAAAGACAAAAGATGATAGATACGGAATATCTGGAGCAGCATTCTGGACGCTATAAAGACTTGTATTGCAAAAGTTAGTAACCTACAACTTTTTCTTATCAGGATTACAACAACAACAAAAGACCCCAAAAAATATATAATTTTAAAAAATCAATGTCACGAAAGCACCGTATTTCTTTCATGTTCAAAAGTACCACATGTCTGTTATATAGACTTTGGGAAAAGGAAACGCTATACAAGAGCAAAATTTATGCGTTCGATGTTAACTATTGGCTTGGCTTTAAAGAAGAACCCACTCTATCTAAATGCTGAATCAACAATATCAGTTTCCCAAATGAATGATAACAACCTGCATGTAGCCTTCTGTTAAAGCTTACATTGAATAACCTCGGCCATAAGATCCAAACTCCAACACATTACTGGGTACGCTTTCAATACATTACTGGGTACGTTTTCGATATGTTTAATACATCACAAGGTACGTTCTCATTATTTTCAATACGTCTGGCAAAATCAGTACACCAAAACTCACCATCTAAACCTTGAAATAATTTTCGAAGGTGGGGAAAGGAGGGGGAGGGGGGGGCAACGGGTTCTTCTTACATCAAATCTGTTTCTCCTTACTCTAGGCATGCCATAAAAAAAATTCTGCCCTCCCCCTCCGCCCCCACGCACACACTCGTAATAAGTTGCTCAATGTAATATGTAAATTCAGTAAGCGTAGGCAATTTGGCGGTAATCTTGAAAAAGCGTGTTTCCTTTTGACGCAGAAGATATTCTATCCTCAGAAGATTTTCCTACGGACAAGATGGGAAGGGGAAGAGAACGTTAGTCCC
>NW_004797370.1:1338753-1339965 GCF_000002075.1 Aplysia californica
CCCCACCCCACCCCTCACGCCGCCGTAATTTGAAATCACCGTCTGGGGGATCAGGCAGGATGACCTGCTCTCAGCTACCAAGATGTTTAATGTAATGTAAACACTTGACACGAGCACAGAAAGAACTGGGAATAGTTTGCTCTGAACACAGATAGTCAAGATAATGAAATTTGTATTTATCGGCTCCTCTTCAAATGTTCTTGGACACGCATGGAACGTTGACACTGGCGTCTGCACTGTACGGATTAGGCTGTCCGTTTGCACAGTCAAAGGAAGTGAATAGATTTTTCCGCGTGAGAGAGTTTCGGGAAACTGGAAAACTTCTTACATTCAACTGTTGATAAACGCGGAACTGCCACTAACAAGCGGCCGTAAAACTTAGAACATTCGAAACACTTACTACACTATGACATGAATATATGGTACATTTTACATCTGTTTAAATAAAATTAGAGGTCGTGTTAATTAACAAAAGTGTGGTCCAATCTCAATAAAAAGCGTCCCCGATAACTCAGGCTCCAAAGAATGCTGCCACCGCTGCTGATAAAAAATGCTTTGCTTCGTTCTTCAACTTGGAGATCCTGTGCACTGAGCACTAGACGGTTACTCTTTACATAGGCCTATAACATACCTCTCCACCCCAGTCTGTTTCAAATTTGCAATTATATTGATCTTGATGTCACCAAATCATGAGAACGTATGTTAACCACGTTGTAATGTACGAACTTTAGTAAGCAGCGACACAAAGGATAAATTAAACCTGACCACAGCAATACATCGAGAACTGGGCTTAGGCTTGAGACCTTGTTGGAAAAAAGGGAGGGGGTGGGAAGAGGAGTCAACGTTTTTAGTATTTCCTTAAGTATTTTTCTCGTAGCAAAATGTGACCCTGACTGTGAGCCAAGGGCATTGTATTTAATTTTGTAAGGGGGGCTCTTGTGGCCTAGAGGTTAAGGTGTTGGCCTCTCATTCAAAGGTCCCGGGTTCGAATCCGGGTAGCGACCGGAAAAATTTTCTTCTCTAAAATTGTCTCTTTTCACCTTCTTTCCTGCTTTCTAGCAATGTTCTGTTGTCTGCTTTCATTTCCACTTTCTGCCCCCACCCCCTCACCTGACCTCCTTTGCCCCCTCCTCTGGGCTCCTGACTCTTTCTGCAGCCTTTCTACTGCTACTCCTTGGCTCCTCCTTACTGCTGTCTTTCTGCCACACCCCT
>NW_004797370.1:1344163-1345188 GCF_000002075.1 Aplysia californica
GTGTGTGTGTGTGTGTGTGTGTGTGTGTGTGTGTGTGTGTGTGTGTGTGTGTCTGCGTGCATTTATGAATTTGCAAAACATGTAGCCTACACGTATTATGTGTGTATCCTTGTGTTAGATCTAGTGAATATTCGGAGTGAGAGTTTTTGTACATAATAAGCTTTTGTTCGCCTTAGGCTTTTGGCACTCGTGCATGGATACGTTTTAATGTGCTCGCACACGTCTTATTTACAGATGGACTTATAAATGCTTCCAATTAGCGTTTTATCGTGGTTTGCTTATTTTCAATTTTTCAGTGTTTCTTTTGTTTCAGTCTGTCCTAATGTGTTTTCTTATACAAAAACAAATTTTTTAATTCCAAAAGAAACACTCCTTTTCAAGAGTGTGCGCATGAGCATAGAATGGTTGGAATTAAAATTTTAATTTTCGATCTATTCTTTCGTACGGGCAAGCTCTTTTCGTGCCTTTTTACATGTTTTCCTTTTCTTCAAACAGCAAATGTCTTATTTTCTGCATGTTTAATGTCATTTCTGTTTTTAAATTAATTAGATAAGTATTTAAAGAGGGGTATTCTTTTGGTCAGAACGCAATAAACTGAATATAAAATATTATATATCATATATATAATACATGTGGTACATGTATCGTAAAGCCCCCAGAGAATGTGTACTTTAGGGCCTAATTGAGCTTGAGCGCCATACGTAAATGCCCTAATATATTATTATTATCTTATGCTTTATCACGACTGCCTTAAAAAGAATCGACGATTAGCTTCTCCATTTAGTTGTCAGCGGGCAAGAGAGAACGCAGCACTGATATCAGCGACAGTGTTTTGTTTACTTTATCAGAGAAAAGCTAATTTACCGCTCGGGGAGTTTGACTAAAGGGTGTGGTCTCGCTGTTATGTCACGTTGCTCTCCCCGTACACTGCACGCAACAAAGACAGAGCTTTTCTTTTTCTTTTTCTTTTCTAAGAAAAGAGGATGTTGGCGTTGTTGAAACATAGTTGACTTAGCGAATCGGCA
>NW_004797370.1:1349564-1354014 GCF_000002075.1 Aplysia californica
AGATTCACCCTGGCGTGATAAGATTGTACCACAAGACTTGGGCCAACTCTACTCAGAGCAGCAGGGGTTGTTCTTATTTTTCTAAATTAAAAAAAAAAATTGGTAAGTGTTTACGGCGCTCGCAACTGCATAAGGTCATGAGCGAGTAGGACACCCTGAACATTTTAAGTTGGCTGGAAATTTTGAAGTTTGCAGAAAGTGAAGATGAAAGCAGACGACAGAAAATTGCTAGAGAGCAGTAAAAGAGGTGAAAGGAAACCATTTTAGAGAAGAACATTTTTTTCTGTCGCTACCCGGATTCGAACCCAGAACCTTTGAATGAGAGGCAAACACCTTAACTTCTATGCCACTATTTAATTACAAATATCTTATAGTTAAAAATTATTTTATTTGGAGAAGCTTTTTGTCAGTATTGTACATTTGTCAGCCTTCCACACCAAGTTTTTAGATTTAGAAATTACATCAGCACCCCTCAAGATATAGATCGGCCATTTCAAATCATAGGCTCCGGAACATAAAGGTTTGTATAGGCTTCGTAATATCTATTTGTGCTGGTCAGGAGCCTACACTAAAGAAACAAAGAATACAAACAAAAGAGGTCACCCTAGCGGATACTAGTGGAAACTTGTGTATGATGAGCACCCATGCATTGGAGGAGCTGCGTCCCGTGTCGCCGAAGCAGTCTTGGTTTTACTTTAAATCTATTGCTGTTCACCCAGAGGAGTTTTAGTCTTCTACCTGATCCTGTATCTCACCTGGTTACGAACTTGGTCAACATGTTGCACAATGAGGTTCGATGTTAACCCCTTCACTACTGAGACCTTTTCATCTACGTTTGTACAGACAAGATGTACATTCAAGAGAGATTAAACAAAGTCATAATATCTCCCGTTATCTAAGAATGGACAGCTGAAAAGTCGTTTTTACATATTCTAACTAAAGCTTCCCGTATAAACCAGTGCAGAAATTGCAGAAAAACAGTTTTGGAAAACACAAGCGAGTTCACATTTGCCTACGTCTACACAACGGTGAAGAGTTTAAACCGGAATGTGTTTGGAAATTAAATTTATGTCGTCTTTCATGGACCTTCTCCTCTTATCTATGTTGTTCAGTGAGGGAGCACAGGTCAATAAGTTCCCCACGGTCGAAATGAATTTTGTTCCAATTGCACTAGTCAAGAATTTTTTATTTTTTTACACCCATGATAGATATTTACATTGCGTATTTAAAAGTAATTTTGGGTCGCTGATTTCAGATCTGCTGTCAAAGTATTCATTTTTTCCGTATTTAACATTGCTACAAGGAACACTAATTAAAAGAAGAGGAAAGCACAGTAAAGTTAGTTGTATCACTGTTCTGAAGGGATAACATGTGAGAAAGAGTCCGTAGCGTTAAAAATCAATGGCGAAAAAATGGTGAAATGGTATAGGTTTAATGCCTCTATCAACACTGTTAGATTATTTAAGAGGCAAGACCTCCGAGTTTAACGTCCATATCCGAAAGGACCGAGCCAAGTGGAAAATTCGTGTAAAAAAGTTCCTTTCCCAAGGACGCAACGTCGGACCTTAAACTTCAAAACAACACTGACATTTACAAAGTTGTAAAGTGCATAATATGACAGCATGAATATGTGCCATATAAATGCTATTATTATTATTATTATTATTATTATTATTATTATTATTATTATTATTATTATTATTATTATTATTATTATTATTATTATTATTATTATTATTATTATTATTATTATTCGTATACTGTAGTCCAGGTAACAGTCACTGTGACGACGTGTTTGTTAACACCAGTAAGCAGTTTAAGGACAAAGGAAATGCAATGTTCTGTCTATGGCCAAAAACAACTTCAATGATCCAAACGATCGAGTCCTGCTGCTCAAAAGAGGTGCCTGTGGTTTGCCGTGACCACTGACTATAATCCGAAAATGTTTGCATGCAAGTTTTACTTTATTTGTCAGCTTCGTGCGCTGATCTTGGGGAGTAAAATTTCTACAGTTTTTATGCAAACTGTTTTGCCAACATCGAAAAATAAAATAGTCAAAAATTAAAAACCCTGACATGATAGGCTAAAAAAAAAAAACGTTTTTCAGATTCGAAATCACAACACCAAATTTTTTAAAGTCCCAAAACAAAAACATATACAAAAACAAAGCGAGTAAAGTTAGCATCTTGGTTGCTTTGTGGCAAAATCTCTGTTGACCAGTGTTATTATATTATAGCGTATCCTAACCGCAATAAATACATGAAAATAACTTATCCAGAAGAGAAAACAAACAAATAACAAAACAGAAATCCCTCAAGGTTTACCCTTGTGCCCGCTCTCTCGCACAAAAGACACTCTCAGATGGATCCAAACTAATGTACATGTGCCGCCCACCAAAAAACCGACATGTCACACCCGAGAAGACAACATCGATAGGACAAGGTGAGCGACCTGACGAGGACGTTAACTCATAATCATGTATATTCATCTGTTCCGCTTCACGCTATAGAAATCCGGAAAAGGCTAGGGTTCTCTACGTCTCTACGTCTCACTGATCTCAAACTGGAAGTAAAATAAACAACAGTATGGGTCCATAAACTGTAATAAATAAAACCTTCTTTCGCCTCTTTTATGTACTCTGTTTACTGTTATCTATCTATCTATCTATCTATCTATCTATCTATCTATCTATCTATCTATCTATTGTATACAAATTGCCGTTGTTGAAAATAAAACTCTATATTACATATTATATCTTGGGCATTATTATAATACATGTTTAAGTTTATACATTATACTCTCAGCTCCGATTTGAAACGAAACTATCGAAGTTTGTTTCACTCGGCTCCAAGATTTATTAAAGCCAAGCCGTAGGGCGAGGAAGAGGAGTAGGGGTGTGACTTGAGAGTAGATGCTACCCAAGGAGGTTTTCCAGTACGGTCCTTGATGTTACCCCATCAATGTGAGCACTGAGCGGTGCAGATGGTCAGGGTGGTGTGGGTGTGAAATCTCACCAGTGCCTGTGAAAGTTCTCGAGACGAGCTCCAGCCAAGGAGATTAAAAGTAAGTTCCTTGGCTCCAGCCCAGAGACTTTCCTGGGTAGCCAGAAACTAGAGGTGTGAAATTAATTTTTCTGACGCCCCGATCGTACGGCCAGACCAAGGAGCCTCCTTGGGCTAGACGAGTAAAAAATTCCTCGATTCGTGGTATTGGTTGACTTCTTTTACACCACGATGGGTGGGGCTAATACGCGGGTTGTCCCGACCCGCCGTAATGGGCACCCCGTGTGGATGCAAAGGAGATGTTCAATCGTCTGGGTATTTTTGGTCAAACAGTGGTCATATGAAATGCAAGCACTGGTGGCAACGGATCAAGGAAGTGTATACACACCAATGGAGGCTGCTCTGTAGACGGCAACCTACGCCAGACAGAAGCCCTCTCTCGTTGCGGAACCATGGTCAAACTGCGCTGCGCGCTGCCTGACTCGAACTGAAATCTAGATAAGATAGAGGCTAGGAAAGAGGGTTTTATTAGGAAACAGAGTTTTATTCTGAGGTGCTTGAGATTTTAAGGAAAGTTAGTAGACTTATTTATGTTTTAAGACCCATTTATCTCATTACTATTAAGTCCAAATATAGATGTCCTTGCGGCTCCATATTTTTTTTAAAAATCCAGTACCTGCTTAGCAACAACGGCGAATAACTTCTCTGTTAAAGAAAGGTAAACAAAGGGGGGGGGGGGGGGGTTCGAGTCTCCTTTTATAGTCCTGTATCCGGTTTAATATGTCATAGTAGTCTCCACCTGAGATCTCATCGTTTATGATCCCGGTTCACTGAAGATTCGGTTGTTTTTAGGAGGAAAAAAAAAAGAAACAACCCCCGCCAAAAAACAACAAGTTTTATATCAGAAAAATCACCCCTAACATCCCACTCTGGAATCTGAAGTTCCCGGGTTTTAGATAATGTTTTACTGAACGAAAAAAAACTTCTTGGATCATCCACACTCTTACATCACGATCACATCTCCGCTCTAAATTTCTCGTCGAGCGGTAGGCTTACGTATGTTCGCCCCAGGCGCACGGGCCTTACAATGAAAGGATCACACCCAGGTGTGAACTTTTCGACGCCTTTGATTTCTCGGAACATCGAAGTAGAGCAAAGAGTGATTCGGTAGGCAGGGCCAACAAGGCTGCATCAGAATGGATCACATCGAACTGTGATTTCATTGTTGCTTTTGTTTCTCTGATTATCTATCAGGTGTCCATCCGAATTTGCTAGACAGATTTTGCGCCTGTACCCTGAGACTCTCCGATCGCGTTTTGTGTAATGTTGAGCCAGCCTTTCATTCTTCGAGTTTTAATTGGTGCGTTTACAAAACAGTGATGAGTTACGACCTGAATATGAGTGGTCAAAGATGGAGGAAAGCAAAAAAATACTACACAGGTAATCTC
>NW_004797370.1:1355080-1356892 GCF_000002075.1 Aplysia californica
CCTTCACCCTTCTTTATTGCCCATATTCCCTCCCATACTGTAACCCACTGCCCAGCCCTACTACACTGTATATTATATCCTTTGTAAAGAAAAAACTGCAGTTCGCCCTGGGTGACCATAGTTGGCGCCATTTTATATGTTCCACTGGGCGTGCTGCGCGCGGTGCTGCGAACAGAGAGAGGAGGTTCCATTTGTTGTAAGGTCCTTGGCCTTTGCAATAGAAAAGTAAGACCGACGCATGCCATTAGCAGAGATGCCAGGATAGCTCTTGGGGGGTGTGAAATTTTGACCACTGCTTGCCGACTGGACAAGTGACCCTTGATCTTACCGGGTGTGCCTCTGGAACCCCCTCCCTGGTTAATAGACTGTCCCGAATTAAATTCCATGTCCGAGACGGAAATGTCTGAGACGGAATTTTTTCCTACCACCCTTGCGAGTCCGTCTTATACAGGTTATGTTTAGTTTCAGTAATAGTTTTACGCCACTTGTAACACAATTAATGTACTACATGTATATTAAGGGCCGAAGATTAGAGATGTTTACTAGACAGAAATGTACCGATAAAAGAAGGAGCGAGGAGAGATAGGGACGACAGATGTTTGATAGAAAAGAAGGAGCAAATCATACCAGAGCACCCGCTAACCACCCATATTATTATACAGGTTGTCTAATTTAATAACAATATAACAAACCCTATGTATGCATATAATTAATGTGCATTTTTCCTATTCCGCATGAATGTGTGTGAGTGCTTGCGTCTGTATGCTCGAGCGTAAGCCCGTACACAGTGGAACTCGGATTCAACAAGGTCGCCGGGCCCGACCTTAAAATCTCGTTGAATCCGAGTATTCGTTATAGCAAAAATGAGATTTTGTGTAGATAATTACAGGCACTGAGCAAGTAATGTGTAAAGAGAAGTCACAAGTAGTGCCTGGAATGCCTGCATATTATGAGCTGTGTAACAAAAAAGACCAGCTCATTCAAATGCACACGCCTGAGTCATCTCGATTGTTTACATGTAATAACATGATCTTATACTGGTAACTATTCTTTGATACTGGGGAAATCCTTTCGTCATCTTAAAATGAACTTCCAAATGAGAAACAATTAAGTTCGTCTTATCTAAGCTTAGTAATTCCACAATGACTTCACTGAGCACCATGCGTTGCTTTTAAGTGGCTGCGTTAACCCCCGCACCTGCGATTCAAGAACGATAAATAAATTAAAAATTCCTCATAAGAGACACCACCTGATGACGATCATCTTTGGTTACCTACACTTGGAGGATGCCCCCCCCCTCCCCAAATAACAATACCCATCAGTGACACTGATTTGATTTGTGGCACTTTAGAGGTTTGAGTTTGACAGCTTGTCCAAGTCTCGACAGCGTACGGGGTCATTTTGTACGTACAGGCATTTCACCAAGCTATAATTTCCTTCTTTTCTTTTTTCTTTCTTTTCCGTTAAAAGCCCTAATGGACCACTTTTGAGGTGACTGGTGGAAAGGGGGGGGGGGGGGCGAGGGAGGATGTTTACCAAAGGTTCGTGAAGTAGATCTAGATCTAGCTGCTTTGAAAGTCAGAGTGTGAAGTTAGTGTGAACGAAACAGGTCCCTGCGCATCGACAGGGGATGAGAGAAGTTCAGGGTTTGCACAATGAAAGGATTCAAGTTTTTTTAAAAGTTTAAGCGCGAATGAGTGTGTGCATACGTGAGTGTTCGTAATGTGTGCTTACGTGTGTGTTCGTAAGTGTGTGTATATGTGTGCAGTGAGTATGTTGGCATGTGTGTGTGTGTGTGTGTGTGTGTGTGTG
>NW_004797370.1:1357125-1358209 GCF_000002075.1 Aplysia californica
AAGAGAGATAGAGAGAGAGGGGGGGCACTAATAGTTTCTCCAGTCAAATATATATAATTATATTATAATTGTGTTATTCACGCTGGATATTTTTTTCAACTATTTCTTTTTACGTGTTAGCCAGCAGGACACCTGCACGTTTTGCTCTGGTTAACATAATGTTCCTCAAACATTGCCTAAGACTCTCAAGAAGAAATTCTCTACACTAGAAGACAGAACAATAGCAAACAGAGAAATTTGAATGCCTAAAATATAGCAAGAAGGTGGTGTTGGAGTGGAGGGCTGCGGTTACTTATGAATTTGCATTAAATGTAATGTTAGCAAACAAATTGCACAAAAACACCCAAAATGAATGCGATAAAATCACCCCAAAAATAGCCATAGAAAGTATAAGCCCACGCCAAAACATAAGTTGACGAAACAGTTGCTGTATACAGGGTGTCCAAAAAGTCGCTCACCATTCTGAAACACACTTATTGTTATAAATGCTCAAATTGAGCACCATCTTCATTAATATGTAACTCTCTACTCTCTGAAAAAAAGCTGTTTTTCCTTTCCTAGGGGTATCTGGATGGATGATGTGACATTCAATTGTGATTGCTTGTCTCAATTTGTCAAGAGAGCGTGGACAGAGAGAAAAAACAAAGTTTTAGGATAGTGCACTGGACACCAGATAAGGTTTTCTGCTATTCATAACTATTTCAGATATCCATAGATCTAGAATGTAAGAGTCAAGATTTATCTCTCTGACATGGATGGCAATTCTGTTTAGTCGCGCGTGTTTCCTTACAGAGACACTGAACTTTTTTTGCGGGAAAGAGAGGGGGAAAGGGGGGTGGGCATTTTTTTGAGGAGATCAGAGGCTCGACGTTAAGACCAAAACGGAGAGGAGATGAGAAAATATTATTACACTAGCCCACAAAGCTGCTGGAGATGTTGCCGGCTGCTCCTAATAAACCTGTTTATAACTTTTTAATCCGGAAGTGGACAATCTTTGATAGCGCTGGTTGCATTCATGTTCCTGAAACCAGTTTTCAAGCATGTTTTCATTAAGTTGGGTAGGGGACAGCATTTGTCTCGGGGG
>NW_004797370.1:1360450-1361453 GCF_000002075.1 Aplysia californica
CCCCCAACCGCTAAAATACCCAAATACCCCAAACACATACAGGCACCGAAATGAATTTATGTAACAGGAGCTTCTTCTTATAGATCTAGTCCAAACAGAGAGACTGACTCGGGCCAGGCAATGAACACAAATAACATTGACGGTAAAAGTATAATCAAAACGATCTCTAAAAAACAACAACAACAACAAAAGAGCAACCAAAAGAAGAAAAGTAGGATAACTATGTCAAACGAACAAGGATAACAGCAATTTTGCTTTTACACACACACACACACACACACACACACACACACACACACACACACACACATACAGTAACGTGTTGGCACAAACACATACAAACAAACATACACACACGCACATACACACGACAGACACTAATACACACACGCAAACATGTCCTGTTGTTGTGGTCAATGTGTCGCTCTCATATTGGGTTCGATTGTCCCTGTTTGCACAGTTGGATTCAAACAGGGGGAAACCGTTTTTGTCCCACAATTTTCCTTTTTGTATTTCGTCGTACCCGTTTTCGTCCTAAACGGATTCTTGTCCCACTCGGATTTGATTACTTAGATGTTTTACCACTCCATTTCCAAAATGGTTTTGCAATAGGCGGAGAAAATTATAATTATAATTATACTTTCTTTTTTTTAAAAATTGTTTATAATCACATCAACAAAGAAGTGGAATTAGGATTTCGTGCTGGATAAATATTTGTGCTAAAAGTTTCAGGTTGAAATTGATGTATCTGATACAACATTTTCGATTAAAAATTAAAAACAACAACCTTGTACTAAAATTCAGGTAAAAATATGTAGGAAGTGCAGGGCAAAACTTTGCACATTGTTTACAGTTAGTCTGCCTCTGGCCCACGAGATGAGAGGCTGAAATTTTCAGTAAACAGCAGAGATAAAGCACGGTACATCTCAAAATATGACAGTACCCGTACCACAGAGAGCTTGAAGAGAGGAGAAGAGGAGAGAGAGAGAGAGAGAGAGAGAGA
>NW_004797370.1:1364818-1366063 GCF_000002075.1 Aplysia californica
TGATGATGATGATGATGATGATGATGATGATGATGATGATGATGATGATGATGGCACTGCAGTCTTCGTTCCTGGTGTTGCTGTCGTCTTTTCCCCGTCTTTTTTTTAAAAAGTAGGCTACATCCAGACGCTATTGAAAACAACAATTTTGCTATCACACATAGGCCTTTTTAAATGTAGATGTTTTTACATGCACGTCGACACGATGTAGATCATTTAGAAGGCGGGTTTCCGACTTTGCCTGACAGGGTCAACCTGTGCTGAGAGGGATACAACATCCCAGCAGAACGACAGAGATACTCGATAAAAGTGTTCTCCCCACTCGAGAATGGAACACATGTCTCCTGTGAGCGACAGCGAAAAGTCTTACCGCTACACCACGGACACCGATTAGACATATCAAAACATCTTAGTTAGTAAAATCTTCCTATGGTCTTAAGGTTACCCACAAACAGTTATTTCACCTGCCAATCGCCCTTAGCACGAGATAGAACTTTTACTAATAGATATACCTAGTGCACATGATCATTTAGACCCAATTGGCCAGACCTTCTTTCAAGGATAGGGCAAAATCCACCATTTTGACACAATACGACCGAATTCAACCAATTCGACGGTGACCTTCAAAATCAAACATGTTTTTTTTTCAAGGTCACTCGAGTCGAATCGTTCGGAAACCCATTTTGCTTCTATGCATTATATCCTCAGACGTACTCTGGAGATATTTCCAATAGAACATGGCTTCCAGAATTATTTGAAGGAATTGGATATATTGAAAGAGGTAAAGTAAAGTGTAGATAAATAATAATGATCACTTTACTTCAGAAGGCCGATTGGAATCAGTCCGTTGCCTTTCACTATGCCACGACAACTTTTATTTAGCTGTGCGGTCCCTGGAGAGATAAGTGGTTATCTATTTGCTCAAAGGGCGTAGAATCCAATATAATCTTGTGTGTGAGATAAGATTTATCTTACTCGGTCGATATACCGATTGGGAACCTTCTTACCGATATCAGATCTCCAAACAAGGAAAGAGAACTTTATCTTGCGATGTTTGATTAATATTTGGGGGTAGCCTATGTAACGGATATGTTAGGTCATTGTGAGCTATGGAGCCTACTTCGGAACTCGACGCAGCGTTAGTGGGCGGTGCGAGAAAGGGGGCAGTTTAGGATAGAGAAAAAGAGGAAGAGAGATATGAGATATATATTATATACATGTGTATATATGTATGTATGTATATAT
>NW_004797370.1:1366574-1368347 GCF_000002075.1 Aplysia californica
AGAGAGAGAGAGAGAGAGAGGAGAGAGAGAGAGAAAGAGAGAAAGAGACGATAAGACACATAATAATATTATATAAAGAAACCAAGGAGGTAGGCCTACAGTAAGGTTGTTGTAAGGTCCTTGATTTTTCCGGGAGACCACCCAATCCATGAATTCCACAATCTTTTTTTCCTCTCAGTTTTCCCCCTTTGGTTAGGAAGTGTTGTTAGACGGGAGACGACTCTTAGAAACTCGTAGTTCACCCCCATTGTGCAAAACACAAGGGCTTGCTCGTGTGGATCAATGGCAAAAGGGTGTTGTTGATTGAGAGGAAAGGCTTTGATTTGTTTTGTTCAGTGCAAACAGCCGCAGGTTTGTTGCACATGCTTTGGAGGATTTCTGTGTTAGAGTATAGCCCGACGCGAACATTGGAAACTGTAAACACTGTTGAAGGCTGTGTCTGTCTTCAGGTTCCACAAATCTTGACTGAGTGGTTTGGATGAGGTTCGATTATAAGTCAAATTCAGCACGATTCTGTTGACACTGACACACAACACATCGACAGTTGTGTAGATGTTGTTGTTTTTTTAAGTAGACTTTCAAAAGTTGTAAAGAATAGAATACTGGAAACAGTTGGATGGTATGACATTGACAAGTAGAAGATGTCTTGACTGATAATAATGAAAGGCCGATAATAATAAGGAGCACCTGACACTATCTGGACTAGATTAGAATCTAAATCTAAATCTAGATTAGATCTAGTCTAGATCTAGATCTACTCCATTTCTATACTAAGGCTTCTCCGAACAAGATTTCTAGATCTAGATCTACAGTGGACAAATTGAAATTATAAGCCATTTTATCCTATAATGCAATATTATATAATTATTCAATAGGCCTAGAATCTAGATCTAGGCTTTTGGAGTCCATCAACTCTCTTTGGTGACCTATTGCCATTGCACATATCAAGTTTGGCCTGCTTCTGTGACATAATTGGTTGCAATTTTCTCATCAAGCTGAGGTGTATTTGAAGCAAAGAGTTTCTCAAGATGTTGCTGAGGGAGTACAGAATTTGCATGCCCATTTCGGTGGAAGAGGTGACTTTTTAAAAGAAAATAATAGTTGTGCATTAGTGCATTTAATGTTTAAAAGCATTAAAATATACGCAGTGGCTACGTTCACGGCGCCCTGAATGCAGTTTGCAGGCTCTGTTGACGCTACGTTCACGGCACTCAAGCTTCGTTTAGACTTAGACGGAGCGTCCACTGCCGGTTTAAGGCATGATGCGGGGAGAATTTTGAAAATCGTTAAGAAGAGAAGAAACTAAGCTTACAAATGTGGTAGCAGTAGCATCATTGGGTAGCATCAATATATAAAAAGAGTGGAGAATTAAGTCATGTAGATCTAGTAAAATTTTGAAAATTCTTTGGTGTTGCTAAGGTAACGCCTGCCATATTGGAATGTCATATATATATATATATAGAAAATGCACACATTTCTAAAAAATCTATCATAAGGTTATAAATGATTTTAAATGTTACAATAAAGTGGTTTTGCAGCCTTCCGTAGCTGTTATATAGGATGGACTTGGCATTTTTGATGTAGGAGGAAAAACTTTTCCAGAATCGAGGTCCTAAATATGGGAATATTTTGACCACAAAAATCTCAGATCCAAACAACGGATCAAATTTATAATAAATCATTTATTAAAGTTTTTTTTTACGTCACTACTTACTAGAATGTTTCATCTATCAGTATATATATATCGAAAATTATGACGATATCTTAACAACT
>NW_004797370.1:1369034-1370368 GCF_000002075.1 Aplysia californica
ATTGGGGGCAAAGTCGTTTTTCTTCAGCCTCTGTTTCATGGGACTTCACATACCTGTAGGATTCATATCGGGGCTGTTTGCTGCTAACTATTCGAACGTTGACTTGATTTGGTTTTTTAAGAATTCTGTAATGGCATTGGCCCAACGAGAAAATGCTGTGTTTCGCATGGGGATGACTACTTGAATGACACCTTGACGAAAATAAGGGTAAGACATGACATTCCAGCGCTTGCGCGATATAGTCCATTAAACCAAGGCATCTGGTGATTCTCACGAGAGCGGCTTTGTTCATTCCACCCCAGGCCACCCAAAACCATGGCAGTTTCGTGGCCTCTGTTCCTCACTGACAGATGTTCAAAATCTTACTGGGTCTGTGTGCAAAAGAGGTTTCGAGCTCGGTAAGAAACCACAGCTCCTGAACAAAAACAAAATTAAAACTAATGAACACAAGTAACTGTTACGTCCAGGTTTTGTGAGGCATTTGTAACTGCTCTGTTTTTAATCTTCATTAGTTTTCTGTTCAGCTCTTTGTTGTTGGTGTTTTGGAAGCACTGAAGGGCATTGAACATATTTTTGCTAATGCGATGTGTGTAGTCATCTTTTACAATTTCAAAGTCATAAATGCCATAAAAATTGAGCATCTGATGAGATTTGGCATCTCCGTCACAGAGCATCCTGCTGTATACTAAACCTCAGTGTTGCGCTGATTTTGCGAATATTGTTTCAGCCTCCATAGCTTTTGCACTTCCTTGTAAATTTTGCTGACACTTTATTTGATGTTGGATTCTCAAAGGCAGAATAAAAAGCGCATATCCGTCATTGTCACCTACTTCTTTATCTTTCTTCATAATTGGTGAAATTTTCTTTTTGGCGATGGGGTGAGGAGCAAGTTCATCCTCATCTAAAGTTTCATCTTCACTATTATCACTCTCACGATATGTTCCATCACTATACCTACACCACTAGTGCCTATCAATGTTCGAACTGTCGTGTGATATGCTGAAGAATGTCGATGCCATTGCAGTAGGCTGTGGTAATCTTGAGAAATTGAGGCTAGGGCATCAAAGTATTTTGAAAAGGTGTTCAAAAAGCATTTTCTGAGCTCGATAACTGTTGAAACTGGGGTAGTGCCGAAACAGCACTCTCATCTCGTTGATTAGACGCTAGCATCAGCATCAGCAAATGTCATTGAAAGAGACGATTATGAGGCTGAAACAAAAGAATGAATTGAGTGTAGGAACTGATCTAAAAACCCATGTCTGTCTGTCTGTAAATATAAACACAAGCACAGTTTTGGTGTAGAACAAAATAAGACAGTAAAGTTGAGTAAAGGT
>NW_004797370.1:1372040-1375628 GCF_000002075.1 Aplysia californica
GGGGGGGAACTCAGTCAGAGATGGAAAGCTATTTTTAAATTTTCGACAGGTAAAGGGGAGGGGCAACTGGATAAAAGCGTAGATCTTGAGACTTATGACAGGAAGTGAAAATGGCACGCCTCATGCCACTATGCACCGTGTTAGATCATTAAAGTTAACCACTCTTTGCTCGCCATATATATGCCATAAACGGTAAACCCACCAAGGGGGCACGTCAGTTCATTTTAGAGTGGAGGGAGACCATTTTACAGATTGTGAGCCTTAACATGGGTCACCATAGATTCTTCCCTAAGTTTGTCAGTTAATATCCCGGTTCGCCTAAGATCCCGCATTTCCTTGCTCCCGAGCACCGGGATCTTAGGCAGAGACTACTGTGTACTAGGTTCTAGAGTAACTAGAATCTAGATCTCCACCCTAAAGGCTAAATGTCGACACTGTG
The DNA here is from genome assembly GCF_000002075.1 of Aplysia californica. Lineage (NCBI taxonomy): Eukaryota > Metazoa > Mollusca > Gastropoda > Aplysiida > Aplysiidae > Aplysia > Aplysia californica. The sequence goes on from NW_004797370.1 coordinate 1,372,480, forward strand.
CAATAATGAATAATGTTTTAAAATATTTTAAAGTGTGTATTAAAGTTATACTTTATGGAAAAAAAAAAACAACTTTTGTTATCACATAACATAGATAGGCCTACGCATTGGACTGTGGTAAAATATTGAAGCTTTAATGTAATTGTTGTTTTACCTATTTATAGCCTACAAACTGTTTGGGATATAATTGTTTTATAAGCCTTTACCTTTGAGTTCCGACTGGCTAGAGATGTTTTGAATTTGTTTGGAGCACACCTACCTGTCAAAATCAAGAGAGTTCTATAACCACATATTTGACATTTGAGGCATGGTGGTGAAATCAGGCGTTTTTCAAAATAATGAAATAGATGATACCTGCAATTTATCGAATTTTTGTATTTTAGTTCAACACCTTTTTTATCTCTTCTATTCAAAAACACCTTTCTGTGTAGATCTTTCTAAAAACATGATTTTTAAAGTCACAAAAAATGTAAATTTTCAGTTTTTAAGGACCCTCAAGTTTTGCAAGTCACCAAAGGTTGGCAGCCATTTTCTTCCTAATTTTACTGCTGAAACCAGGTGACATTCACCTCCTTCAATCACAAATATCTTGACTTTTATGTATCTCAAGTCAAATGGCTAATTTTTTTTTTCATCAAAGATAGACAAATGAACAAGTTTTAAAATGATACCAATAACGCCACATACCCAAAAATGGATGAGCGCCCGATTCCACTGCCTCGTGACACATTTAATTTGCGATACCTGGATAACTTATGCCATAGTCTAGTTCATCGTCCTTGTATGCAGAAGGATGTATTTTTTTAAATGAACAAAGTAATGCTATTTTACAGCTTTGTCAGTGCCATGCAAATCTGAGGTAAAGATTTTGGTGTGATTTTTTATTCACTGTTGTGAAGTAACAACATGAATGTGAAAATGTCAATCAGACCAATATCTCAAAGGAAATTAATCTAAGAGTACTGAGGAAGTTAAATTTATAAGGTGGTACTTTTTCTGTGGAGGTTAATTTTTTTCTTTTCCCCTAAATAAGATGTGATTTTGATCCATCGTGGAAAGCATTCTTCTTAACTTATGTAGTAGTAACGTATGTTTTTTCTGCTCTTCGCAGACATTTTCTGTAACAAATGGAAAGTTTGTTCATGATCCTTTCCTTTTTCAGTATCGCATCGGCCAGTTGTATATGATTGCCAAGCACAGTCATGAACAGTCTGAACATGGAGAAGGAGTGGAAATTGTAAAGAATGAAGACTGCTCTGACCCAGTGCATGGTGAAGGTCGATACACAGAAAAGAGAGTTCATTTGTCCAGGTGAAGAATCTTTTCATGATGGGCAATTGATTAATTTAACTTTTGAAAATGCTTTAGCTCTCCGATAAAAGTTATCTGTTGATACAGTGGATTTCGGTAAACTGTCTTCTCATGGCTCTCATTGTGTGACCTTGGGTGAGAGTGAGAGATTTCATGTATCGAATTGGGTGATCTTATTTTTTTACTGCTAAGTTTCTTGCTTGTTCATCACTTTCTACTTTTTTCTGTTTGAAGACAGCAAGACCTGAGATATCACTTTTTAAGGCCTACTGACAATTTCTGATTCTCGGTCAGTACGTTTTCTCAAAACGTTGAAAGCAGACATGTACATTTTTCCTTAAAATTGCATCTAACAGAGGAGTGAATGCTCATTATAATATAACTGCTCAGCTGATGAAGACAACCAACAGCTACTAAAACAGCAATGCATTATCAAAGGTTTTTAAAAGTCAAGATTCTGACTGGGATGTTCTTCCTTTTTCCAGTCACCTTTTTCCCTGCCATTCCTTTATTATTAATGTCTATTTTATTTCTTTTATCATGTTTTCTTAGTTAAGGTGTAGAAAAGCTGCAAAGCGTTTTTGTAGGTTGTTCAAGAGGGTGTGTAACACTGGAGTCAGGAGAGTGTGGACTGAATGACATAATTTAGGGAACATGGATATTAAGAGCACCCTCCTCTCCTGATGAGAGACTGAGGGGACACTGTACTGGATGCAAGAGAAAAGAGACAATGTTTTTTTTTTCTTGAGATATATCTCCTTGAGGTCCTTGGTACTTGGCAAGCGAAATTTATATGTAGAAGTGGTTAGTCAGAAATAAAGTCCAAGCATGACTAACATCCTGGATGAAACCATACCTTGATAGCCTTGACATGGAAGCTCATTGATAAAATCTGCTTGTCAAGAAAGTTGTTTTACAGTGAAATTATTGGAGGAAGCTGCAGCAGGTGGGACATTGAAAATTCAAGGACATGTGAAAAGTACTTTGTCAGATGTTTATTTGATTTCAGGTGATAGTCACATGTGCGAGATTAATATTTTTGTTTTTCTTTCTTCTTTGACAGCCGCCTTCCATCATGGATTCGTTCTATGATTCCAAAAGTTTTCTACATCACAGAGAAAGCCTGGAATTATTATCCCTTCACAATCACAGGTATTTTAGATTTTTGGTGATGAACAAGTTAAAAGTTGGGGAAATAGATGAGTAATTTTATAGGCTGACAGGATCATCCTGGAGATAGATGGACTTTGTTTCTTTGGTGCGCATTTTATTTTTAAGATGAAAGTATTTGTGTGTTGGCTCAGGAAAAAATGTACAGAAAAATGATTCACTTGAAATAATACATAATTTGCTGACTGTTTTTGGACAAGATTCTATGTTGCCAATATTTCTTTTGTTGTATCTTTTCTTAAAAGATCACAGTGTATAGCTTTTTTGTATGTCTTTGATGTACATTCTTTTTGTGGAGATGTTGAGGCTTGAGTCTATTTCTCACTACATTTCATTTTCTTTATTTTGGAGAAATTCTTGCGGCTGCTGCTGCTGCTTGATCATTTGTGTAGCTGCTTTGGGAAAATGAATAGGTAGTGCTAAATCATTTGTTCAGTTTATACAAATTTGAAGACAGCATCATTCTTTTTGCATATAATGACTATGAGTGTTTTTAGAAATTTCAAAGAGCTTTTTATATTTTATTTCATATGTGCTGGTACTCGTCTGGACTACAGAATATACGGTGAGTGACGAAAGTGGAGATCCTGGAATTATATATATACAGTCGAACCTGCCCTGACGGCCACCTCTATAAGACGGCCACCTGTACAAACGGCCACTTTCCA
>NW_004797370.1:1376398-1410155 GCF_000002075.1 Aplysia californica
GGCCACTTTTCTCCTTGACAATGGGTGGCCGTCTTACACAGGTTTGACTATATATATATATAATATGTATATATGTAAATGAAATTTCTTTTAGTAGGTTTTTCACTTAACGTGGCTTGTTGATTTTTGGTTTGTGCATTCTACCTTTAAGAATTGTTTGACAATATGGTTTTTGATCACCTGAAAATTATGTGACATCAGTTGTAGGATTTCTGTTCTTCATTGCATTGCTAATCATTTGTCATATTCTATTTTAAGATAGCAATCTTACAGCAATTAAATAATGTGTTTTGTAAGTGAAAATGCGTATCTGTCTATTGTCAAGCCTTGTATAAACATAGGGTAGCATAATCTATTCCCTCCAATAGTGAATAAGACTATTTGATATATGTTGTCACGGTCTTATGTTTCATTTTTTGCACCTTAATATTTTAATATGTTTATTTCTGTTTATTTTCAGTGTTCATTTTTGCCAAGATTCAGCATCTATATTGAAACCAAGTATGAAAATAATGCAGGCACAACAGAAAATGTAAGTGCTCTATAGCCTAAATTTGATTATATTGTGTACATGTCATGCAGATTTTGTTGGTAATGAATATTATTAAGGCTAGAAATTTTTTTTATGTGCGCTATTTTTGTCAAGATAGACATTTGATGGTCCGGTGCAATCTCATGTTTGTCAACCACATCTCAGAGCTAGAAAATCTTCTCAAATTTTATTCCATTGTTTTTATAAGCTTTTTGTTATTTTTCCCAACTATGTATGAAATCAATGCTGTACGTTATATTATGTGAAATGCAAAAATGGCAAATTTTGTTTACCTTTCCTTTCTCTAAAAAGGAACCATTTCAGCACTTTGTCAACATGCTATGGTAATGATGCTTGTCAGACTTTGACCAAAATCAAACAGTTCCTCCATTTCATAAAAAGTGTAAATGCACAGGCACATTTTGAAGTCAGGAAAAAAGAAATTTGACCTCTTAGGACTAGACAGGAGAAAAGGTGTCTTTTTGTTGATTTATTCAAAATAGCTAGCTTTAACATAGCATGTTGAAGTCATACTGCCTTGTGAGTCTTTTTTAACAAGAGTCAAGAAGCCTAAGAACTGGCACGTAATTGTGGATTTTTCCAAAAGGATCACTTTTTTTTCAGATATGCAGTTTGCCTCCTGAAGAACTTGAAAAAAGAGAAGTTGACTTTGTCGATATTGCATATGACCCACTGCCTCCAAAACATTACAAGGAAGATGAGGTATGTTATTCCATTCACCAGCGGCATAAAGTGTAATGGAGACTAGTTGAACCCCTTTTTAACCCCTGTCCTGCGAGGGCTGGGTTTATGTCGCCCGATAAGCCTATTTCGACTCCTCGCCTGCGTTCTGGTCCCAAGTCAGTCTAGCCCCTGGCTCAGCGCACGCGCACCGCGCATCATCTCATGTGAAATTCGGGTCCCGAGTCGGATCCCCATTCACGCAGGTCAAGTGTGTGTACGTCAGTCTGCTTGAGTTTGTGTGCGTTTATGGCCTTCTTCTAGTACCGCCTACGTTGGTTCGTAATCGAGGCATACGTCGCATTCAAGACACGCCAAGTTGGTAGCTCTAGATGTTCGTCCAATGAAATTATAGAAGAAATTGACCCACTTAGACATGAGGAGCTCGAAAGGATAGTCAGGAAACAAGACTTCCATTTTTGTATACAAAATCTTTCAAATGAGCTTGATTTTGTATGAAATGATACCACCTGATAAAAAATAAGCTTGTTTGATCAAAGTTTTAAATACCATTGTGCAGGTACAGAGAACAATTTGAGTGCAAAACATTTGTAAATTGACCTATATTATACCCTTTCAAACCTCAGGTCATTCATAACAACAAGAGCGTCAAGAAAGGTTATTTGAATGGGCGTAACTACTCGTAATATCTTATCAGCTTGTGAGAGGGGGTTATTCATGTGTTCGTAACACTTTATAAATAGAAAGCTATAAAAGATAGAGCGTTATTTTCATTATCGATTAACACACTCCCGCGGTTTTCATGGCGAAAACACATGTTTCTCGGTGCGCGCGCTGTACACCAACAGTACACACTGAGTGACCCCTGTGGCCTGCCCAGAACGTCCAACGTAATCGGTTGCTGATAAGATTCGCATCTCAGCACAGACGCAGGACAAGAGTTAATGTTGGTTTTGTCTTCCAAGACCATAGTTACTAATTTGGATAGGTGCTTATAGACTGCAGATATGTACATTATATTTAATTCATAGTTATGTATAAAAAACCCAATCAAACTCTTCCCTCTGTATGATGTGACCAGTAATTGAATTTAAATTCCAACATTGGCAGGTGATGAGAGATGATGAGTGTTTGACCAAATGTTTTGATTAATTTTGGATTGGAATAGAGATTTTGTAAACTTTGCTCTTGGTTTTGTTCTTTTAAAGATTTTGTAAGTTCAGTTCCAAACTTTTCACTTTTGCACTGTGACATGAATCTCTTTTAAAACTTGTGCCGAAAATGTACATGATATCAAGGCAGTTTTATATTTTTTGCTTCATCAAATGGTCAGGGATCTGTGTTTAGTAAGTTCTATTCTGTGCCACCTCACTTTTTATATGGTCTGTCAAAGGGTAATAGGTCCCTATTCATTTGTTGGTACATTCATTTTCTTGCACTCACCGTGGACATGCGAACAAGGATTGAGTAGCTTTTCTATCTTTCCTCACTTAAGCTAATAAGAATGTGTACTGAACGAAGCGGACAAATTTGAAAATATTATGTAAAAATATTTGTTGCAGAAGAATTGTTTACAGTAAACAAATAGTTACTTGAATTATTATTTTGAAAGAATCTTGCGGCTGGCCTTTTCTCAAGCCAGTTTTTAAACTGGAATTTCCTTTTAAACTGTGTACAGATAGTTGACAAAATATAACTTCAACTGAAAATCACTTGTTTCTCCTCAGGATCCTGCAAAGTTTAAATCAAAGAAAACAGATAGAGGCCCCCTTGAAAGTGATTGGAAGGTAAGAACATCTGCTTGTATTAATTTAGTTTATTTAAGAAAGCTTGGATTTAAAATTACCCATATTGAGTTTGACTCATTGATCAATGATGTTGCAGATTGTGTATAGAAATTGCATTGCCAGAAGTTTCTCAAGTTTTATTTCTTAAGCTTTAGAAAATTCCAGTTCATTCAATCGGACGAATTTTTATTTCTTTATAAAAGTAGCATATTATTCCCTGATTTCTTTGGACTGTTCTGATTTATTTCCTGTGCCTTTGTTAGGGTGTCTGTTCAAAAAGTCCCAAAAAATTGTTATGTGAATTTTTGAAGTCAGTGTGGTTAGTATTAAATTACTTTTCTTTCAGTCTAACTTTTCTGGAAAAAAGTGATACATCTTTTTGATGCTTTTAGAGTAAGGCAAGGGTTAATGGTAAAGGTAGTGAGAAGTGTGAGTAAACCTATGGCACACTGCTGTGAAGCATCATGTTAATGCAACTCTTTCAAGCCTAAAATAATGTCACATCAGTAGGCCTATGTAAATTATGTTACTATCCGTTTTGAACTTTTCAATTACATTTGTATTGTTGGAAGAATCTGTCACTGTTTGTGTCTTTTGTTAGATCGATTACCCCTCTTTCCTGCTTCTTTTTTGCCGGCATGCCTTTAGCACACTAATTTCATTTACACATGCAGGTGCACAAGCAAATTACCTCATCCATGTCTGATACTTGTATTGAAGCTCATCTATGCATTCTGTTGTAAACTCTTAAAACATTTTTATTCTCATAGGAATCCTCAACACCTCTGATGTGTTCTTACAAGGTTGTCAAAGTGAAATTTGAAGTTTTTGGTTTGCAAGGAAAGGTGGAGTCATTCACGCATAGGGTAAGCTTATGGTTACTTCTGTTTTGTGTGAAGTGAAATCCTTTTCTTTCATGTAAATACAGGCGAACCTGCCATGACGGCCACCTCTGTAAGACGGCCACCTGTACAAACGGCCACTTTCCATTTCTCCTCTTGCATTTTTACTATATAATTTCACTGTGTAAAATGGCCATCTGTCCAATGCGGCCACGGCCACTATATTTCAACACACAACCCCCATCACACCAAACAATAACACCTGTCTTAGATGGCCACCTTAGTGACTCAATTACATTTTGTCATAAATTATGCCTTGGCCCCTTGCGTTGTAGGTGAGCCGTCATAATCCAATCACCTGTCGTTGTTGTAAAGGAGTTCCCTCCAACCGATCATGTTGTGTTGGCCCCTCCCATTGTTGACCAATAGGTAACAAATTTTCAACTGCTGGTGAGCCATGGAAATGTGGAGGTAGCAAGAGGGTTTTCTGTCAACAAAGAGGTCTCGGTGTTGAACATGGCAGAGAAAACAATCACAGCAAGACGAGTCATCTGCCAATTCATCAAGAGTCATGGTTCTTCCGCAACAGTGCTACTGAATAAAGCCCTGGTGTCTTCCTGCTGTGGAGCTTAGGAGATACAAAGCTCATGAGCTCAATGTTCAAAGCAATGCAATTCGTAAGGAGTCAAAGGCTAAGAAAACAGCTCTGTGAACTCAACACTTACATCAAAACCTTGGAGTGTGAGCTTGAACTATAAAAGTGCAAGTTCGAGTAGAATCAGTTTTGTATATAGTGTATATTAGCTGTTGTTACTACATGGATCCTATACTGTTTATCAGGGTATCGATTATTCCCAAATCAAGCAAATTTCTGTGAGTTAAGATAATTTACACTTTGAAGCCATCTCACTCATAGGACTACCATTCTCAGTTGAGCACGCCCATATAGAAAGAAATAATCACAGACCCTATAATGAATACTAGTACTTGAGAATCCCATGGAGATACTGGAGGTTTCCTGAGGAAGACACTTGCCCTAACAAATTGTATTGGAAGTGGATTGGTGAAGGCACCCAAATTCATGGGCCTTGTACAGGATAAGCTACTGTTGGATCAATGCCATTACTAGTACAAATTTCAAGATCAGCCCACTCTACAAGGACAAGGAAACCAAACTCTGGAGCCTATACTGGATTATTTACAGTTGGGCCTTCCCTAGTCAAGTATAAAAGTCACTTGGATTGAAGTTACGACAGAAGTTGAGATGAGAAATTTTATGTTTACTGGTTGATCTGTAATATTTTTTAATATGGCATGTTATTGATGGCGCAAAATAACCTTTTGAGCTGGTGTGGGGCTTGATTTACTAGGTAGTAAATTTGTTTTCCAGGTAGTAAATTTTTTCAGGAAATATTGCTGGACACCATGCAGCATAGGGATCTGCAGGAGCTCATGTCCTGCGTGCTCAGGGACATGAGCTCAGGAGTTTCATTGTCATAGTCAGAACTCTGACGAAAAATTCCTGTGAGGATAAAGTTGTTGTGTTTACTCTTTTTCTCCCAAAAATGTGGATTTCAATATTGGCATACTTCTTTTGATAGCATTTTGACGTACTTTTGTTTTCCCACCTTTTCAGACTGTGAGGGACATATTGCTTCTCGGCCATAGGCAGGCTTTCGCATGGATTGATGAATGGATTGGTGAGGCTCTGGTTTTAGGGGGTTTTTTGTGTGCTTTTTTTGGCAATTTTTTTTTCTTGTATTTTCTTCTTCTTTTCCTTCTTTTCTTTTCAAAATTTTTTGTCTCATCAAAGTTGTGTAAATCCACACATCATCAAGGAAATCCGCTCTCATATTGTTGTTTTTGATCCTTTTCTGTTTCTTTGGATGTTCCTCCCGCTTATTTTCTTCTTTTTGTTTTTGCTTCTTTATTTCTTCCTCCTTTTTCAATTAGTTGTTTTATTTATACCTAGCTTCTGACTGCATTTGCCATTTAAAAACATGGATAAATGGGATACATTTAAGATTCTAGTCATGAACTGCAACAAAGTTTTGTTTTTTGTTTACATATAAAACTATTACATTTTATTCCTTCCTTTAGACATGACACTGGAAGACCTACGTGAGTATGAGTCGTCGACAAACGAAGCCACCAACAAGAAGGTCTTGGAGTCCTAGGGGGCGTAGATGTCCATTGTGTCTCCTACCGGGAGAGTCCCACTGTTTTGTGATTCCGTTGGAGCAACCATGGTGTCACCAGTCTGCCAAAATGTGCCATTGAGTAAGATCTGTCAAGGACAAAGGGAGGTCATCTGGCATTCTTCTTGTTGCGAACACATTAAGTAAATTGTCGCTGTTATTGTTATTTACTATTTTTATAATTGTTACTGATTATTATTTTTATTTTTTTATTATCATTATTGTTATTATTATATTATTATTATTATTATTGTTATTATTATTATTATTATTATTTTTAGTATTAGTTTCTAAAAGATTTTTTAAAGCACTATTGTTCTTGCTGTTGTCCTTGTTTTTCTTCCTGTTATTTTTTTCAGTGATTCAATCAAAACTGAATGTTTCCCATAAAAGAACCTGAAAATTATGAAGGAGTGAACAATCTTCTGTATTTCCATTGGTATCTTGTCGTCGTTCATGACGTTGTTATTTTTTTATTAAAAGAGCACAACTATTGTAGGGGCATGTTTCTTTTTTACCTGTATCCTGCAAGTTTTCTACTTTCGTATAGTGGAAAGAATCAAAAGTGTATTACTGTTGACATTTTCCTCTGTATGTAGAATTTTGCAGTAATTTGCTCAAAATTGTTGATATTGTAAAATTTAAGACTCCCTGTTTTTCACTTTACTTTAAAAAAAGATTCCTTCCTTGTTAAGAACTTGTCTTAATATTATTTTCGTTTGTCAAAGTCCTCTCACGGCTGCATGAAGGTCCCTGTCAGTTGTGTTCTTAGATGAAGGAGTGCTTGTACTGTTAAGAGGTTCCATGAAATGATTGTAGTTGAAGTTATCTGAAATCTTGTCTTTTGTACACGTTCTCCTCGTGCACTACGTCACAATGATTTTGAGTCCAGTTTTGAATGAAGATGGCACTATTTCACTTCAAAGATAGGAAATTATGTCTGCTTTTCCAGCTGTGTTTTCAATTCCTTCAAATGTTATGTATATTCAAGCCCCTCAAAGTTACATGTAGATTTTAAAATGATATGTTTCATTGGTTTTAAGAGAAAGAAACGACCAAACTGTGATATGATGTTATATAACACAATAAAAGATGAAGGAAAGTTTGTACCGCACATTTGCTAAGAGTAGAAAAAACGCCTTTGATATAATAAGCAAGGTATTGCTGTCTTTGGAGTTTCATATGAAGTGAAATATGCTGATGTAAAAAATTATTGTCAAGTGAAGTTGATTGTTAGCAAATGAAGAAAAAAGTATTTATGTAGTCATTGAATGAAATTCATAGTTTGTAAATGAAAAAAAAGTATATAAGTAGTCAAATGAAGATTTTAATTTACAAATGAGAGAAAATAATTATTATTCAAGCTTAAAATATGGACGGAGATCATCTTTGTTTAGGCATATGTTCATTGTGTATTTTCTAAATTTATTTTTGTTACTGGAAATGAATGCTTTTCCAGATTGTGCACCATATACCAAAGAAAGGCTCATGATATAGCATCATCTTTTTTTACAGGGCATTTACAATTTGCATTCTGGAGCAGATAGTTGTATTTTAAACTCAGCTATATGCAATCACAGACACTTTTTAAAAGAATTAATTTGTAATTTTTAAAATTCAATTTTTTGTTTCTCATTTTCAATGTGGAAATGATAGTGCAGTACACTTTTCAAAGTTTGGACGTAGAAACTTGTACTTATCAGTCTCTCTCTTTTTGTCCTGTTGGAGCTAGAGAGAGCTCTGGTTTTTCTCATAATGGTCGAACGATTCTAGGATGGGAGCTATTTATATTTCTTGTTTGTGTTGTCATTAATGATTAAGTGAAATGTGGCAATTACGAACTGACCAATGAAATAGATAAGCTTTGGAAGGTCCTTTGTGGTAATGCTTAATAAGTGCATGAAGGATTCAGTGATCTAACCAACACTAGCCTATCCAGTAAAAACATTGGTTGTCTCAGTACATGTATAAGCTTTGTAGAACAAGCTTAAGTGTAATAGTTAAGTAACATTTATGCTTCAAACTAAATCTGCTGATTGCAATTTTAGAAATAACCTGTGTTTAACTAATGGTTTTGCTGCAAGTGGCTAGATTTTTCCCTTCTAAAGACTGAAATATTGATAAACATTGTATCGCACCCCTGTTTATCTCTCCGATGACAACAACAGACAGTGTGTGTTTTCTGTTTTACCTGATTAAAAGCCCATAATGGGCCTCAAGTATAACCTGAACGCACATGCTGAAAGCATCTTCTGTTGGATGTGAACACTGTAATCTCAGAATTCGAGGAAGGTCAAGTTCTTTCTAATCGCTTAACCATCAAATGGCTAAAAGATGACCATTTATAGCCCAGTAAAAGCTGCTAAAAATCTAAACTTCAGCAAATGAGAAATATAGATACATACCAAAGGCATTATTGATACGCCCGAAAAGTGGCGCTTACCCACAGTATATTTTAATCATCCTCAACTATTGATATCTCTTCAAAGTTATCATCAGTCAATTCAAAATGTGCCTTGTGTTTCCCAGGTTGAAAATGATTACTTACATGATCGCCATTACAGTCACATGGCACAAATCTGCATGGGGCATGGAGGCACAATCAGGGCCCATTGTCAACTGTGGTCTTCCATACCTAAACTATGTGGTAATTTGAGGCTTGTGACTTTCCACAAGTAATGTGTTACCTGTTCATGTTTTTAAGAATTTTCCATTTCAGAATTAGCCAGGTGATAAAATATTAAAATGCAGTATAACGCGGATAGGTCGAACATAGAAGACTCGAAGTCACACATCCGTCGAACGGTGGCTACGGTCCTGTTTTTTTTTTCCGTTCTTTATTTTTGTAAGCAAATTACATGGAGCGCGAACACAGGCACAGAATAGTCAAACTAATTACACCGCTGTAGAGGTCTAAAGTCAATGTCCCTCAGGGTGCACTTGAGACAAAATGATAATAATGATAATTAAAAGATACAGAAAAAGGCAAGGTCTGTTAAATACCACCTTCCCCCCTCCACAGAAGCAGCTAGCTGTGCTATTTTTAGCGCGCTGCTCGACATGCATGCCTAATGGTCTCTGCATGTGCCTAGGCCCTAGGTCTAGCTAGGTTTGTGTGGAGCAGGCAAGAGGAAGGGTTGTGCATACTTTCTATTGTTTTACCCCTAAAGTAACAATCTTTGTTGCTTCCCTTGATTCTCTGACACAGCCGCTGCCATAACACTGTTCACGCATCTCTCGAACTATGGATCACTCGGAGTACCGAGGCCGGTCCCAACGAATTCAAGCTATCCGTGTTATACTGTGTACAAGCCATTGTGTCTTTTTATTTAATGTAGACTTTCCTCCACTGCAGTGTTTACAAATATTTATTCTTTTTTTTTTGTGTACCATTCCAAGAGAATAGTGTGGTTGGATTTATATTTTACGATGTGTGCTTATGAGTGTTCCAGATAGTGAGTGTTTAGTGAAAGATGTGCTCTTACTAACAACTAGTTTAATACAAAGTTCCTGAGTGGGAATTTATTTTAACCCGAATGTGATGATCTCCTTTCTCTGTCACATTCCTTAAACAGTTCTATAACCCCATGCATGAATGTGATAACCCATCGAAAGTTCAGCTGTAATATGGAACGATGGCGGGAAGGTGCTTCTGGTAGATCATCCTTCTCTGCTATGCTCCCCCCCCCCCCCCTAATTTATTTCTGTCTGGTGCCCGTCTCGCTTTTTCTCCAAGCACAAGTAGCTCATACTCTAAGGTATCGAATAAACGGGGAGGGGGGGGGGGGGGTCAGGAATAAGCAAGGGGTGTGGACAAGTGGTCCAAAATTAATTTTAAAAAAGGGGGGGGGGGAGAATTCAACCTCATGCCCTCATGCCCATGTACTAGTAGGAACAAATCTGTTTTTTTCTCCTTCAGTGAATAAAAGAACAAGAGATCATGAAATTTTTGTTATTTTAGTAAGTTACTATGACTATTTTTCCTATTTAGGAACTAATCAGTTTCGTTAAGAAAATATATAAACCAATGTACAAAAGTTTTAAAAATGCACCGAAAATTGAGCACGGCTGTTCACGAGCAGTACTTTAGTTCTACTGGCACCCCGCAGTGCCCCGACGCTCAGCGTAACTCGAACCAGCCATTACCAACGGGTCAAGAGGTCAGCGCGGGGAATTATACCCGACTGACAGATTCGCGATGAAAATGTAATTGCAGCAGTTTTCAGCTTTGTTTAACCTGCGACTAAGCCCAAACTACAACACCAACTGTGCATAAAACCGTATAATTTGAATAAGCATCATCTGACATATTTCTTAGAGCAATCATGCAACTAATTAAGAAAAAGGAAGACGAGATGACGAAGAAAGAAAAGTGGATACATGTAACATTGATAGAGGGTCATGATTTATTTCATTAAATTTGAACATGAAAGCTGCTGTCGATTTTGACAATTCTAAGATATTGGGTCAGAAACTGAGTAAAGTTTCAAACTCACTTGGCTGCATCTGTGTGTCTTTGCCTAAAGCAAAGATATTAAGTCTTGAGTAGAGATTCACAGGTTTTCGCAATATGTCCTCAGTTCCCATAGTCGGCTTAGTGACGACTCTTGATAAAAACGTATCACTCTAGGATCGCGGGTATCACCAGTCAGGGTGTCAGCACTTATAACTGCATTTAAGCCTACTGTCACAATATTGGTAAACACACTATATAATTATTATTACATTTTAAGAGATGCTAGATCTAGATTTGAAAGAAAACACACATACAAAAATCTTGTGAACACTGAACAAAAGACGTCTAGATCTATTATATCAGTTTAAAAAAGAAAAAAATCGCAGAAAAACGAGACAAAGTTGAAACTTACACCATTTGTACATTATACCTCTCCCTACTAGATTTGTGAATAGATTTGAAACTAATGGTGAATTTACGAAGTTCGTGGCGTTTAAATTCAAATAATACTGAAAAAGGAGAGCGACTCGATAGAAACACGTCTTGGGGAACATCTAGATCTATGTTGTTTTGTTTTTTTTAATAATTAAAAAAATCACAGATAAATGACACAAGTTTGAAACTTGCACAATTTGTACAGTACTATCCCTACTAGATTTGTAAAAAAGATTGGAAACTGATGGTGATTTTACAAAGTTATTGGCGTTTAAATTCAAATAACACTGAAAAAGGAATCCGATTCGATAGAGACACATCTTGGGGAACGTAGTTCGATAAAATAAAGGTTGTGAACTGAGATCGACCAAAGTTATATCATCTTGTAGGGGGAAAGCTGAGCTTTAAAATGGTGGGCCATATGACGATATCACATCTTTAGATCTGGAGATATCGGGGTGGGAATGACACCATAATTTGGAGGAAATGCATTACGCGGGCAGGCGGGGGCGCGCCGCTGGCATCACGGTAGTGAGCACGGCTGACCGTTGATTTAATGATTTACACATGGGTGGCACTGACTGCTGGCACGGAGCAACTAAAGGATCGGTTTCCGGACGAGTTGAACAGCCGTGTGAGATAGCCAACCCGATACTGGTACTAATACTGAGGGTAATTTTCCATTTACAAAAAAAAAAAGAAGTTTCATTCAGATATCTAAATTCTATGTTTCACGTGATTGTCAGTCGTGACAAGCTCGAAAATGATAAACGGGAGTATTGAATAAAGAGCGGGGGGTACGCAAAAGAACAGAAAATTAGTAAGCTGAGGAGGGGGGGGGGCTTATTCGATACCTTGGAGTACATTGTCGATGTGCGCCTTTTTTTCGTTAAACATAACGAGCAAACAAAAAAAAAAACCAATCCACTTTTAGTCATCGTCAGCATAGTTGATTTTTTGTTGCAATGGCATGTACAACTTGTACAAAGTCTAGTTCATTTAACTGCACTAGAGCTACTTTCACTTTCACTAGATTTGTTTCCACTGAATGTCCTCTTGCAATATAATCTATGTGTTGTACATTTTCTTCTTTTCTCTTGATTTCAAGACCACTTAAATACTGTCAAGTACTAAGTACATCGAGTATATTATCAATATTTTTTATGTGTGAGTTATCAGGTTAATACATGGGGCATGGAACTTTTTTTGTGCAATCCCTTTGTCTGGGGATTTTGCTATACAAATGCGGCAGCAGTGTAATGGATCAAAATTTCTCATTTACCTTACCACTGCGTCTTTGTATGAGACAGTGGGGTTTGTTTGCTGGCTGGAAGTACTGAAGGAGACATGGTGTAATACTAATACAAGTACATCTTTTTGTCATGTACATGTATTAGTCTTCTCTCTTCAGTTGTTTTGTTTATTTTTCTTTCTTTTTTTCCCCATGTTGTTTTAATGTTCAGTTCTTTTAGAGTGCCAGTGGTATATTTATTGAACAACAATGTGATGTCATGACAAATGATATGTGTCACGACATGGTGGAATCAAGTGCTCTTCAATTTTT
The DNA here is from genome assembly GCF_000002075.1 of Aplysia californica. NCBI lineage: Eukaryota > Metazoa > Mollusca > Gastropoda > Aplysiida > Aplysiidae > Aplysia > Aplysia californica. The sequence continues at coordinate 1,388,915 of NW_004797370.1, forward strand.
GGGCATATTGGGTTATCAGTATCATCTTAAAGTTTGTTCATTTGCCTTCCTTATGGTGAAAAAAAGTACCCGTCTATGTTTTACAGAAGTCAAAATATTTGCAATAGAAGGAAATTGATATTTTTCCCCCCTTTAATCAATGTTTTTCAGTAAAATCCACACAAAAATGTGTTTTTAAATGGACATAAAAGGTGTTGAGCCAAAAAAAGAAAATTATAACAAAATTGCACCTCTTTGATTTCATTATTTTGACAAGAGCCTGATTTCACCACAATGCCTCACATATGTCTGTAGAGTGTGCTTTGTTTAAGAGATTCACTCTTTAAGTGGGAAATGTTAACAACTTTTCTTCAATCAGTTATATTGATACTCAAGTGTGGGGTGTAGGAAGAAAAAAGATGGAGAGAGCAGGGAGAAAGAGAAAAGAACAGAGAGAGTAAAGAACAGGGAGAGTACAGGAGTTGGGAAAACTAAAAAGAGGGAGACAGAGTTTTGTTGAGCTTTTTCGTAAAAATAAAAAAGGAGTGAGGGAGGAGTTACAGGAGAAAGAGTATGTGTGTGTATTTGTCAGTCTGATTGTCTTTGTTTCTTGGGTTCGCTTGAGAAAGCCAGTGTAATCTAATCAATACAAGTTCTAACGAAATTGAACAGCTCTTTCTTGTTGAAAAATGAATATTCTGAGGGAAGAGGTGAATATTTTAGGGTAATTAAATATTTTTGTTTTGTTTTTGTTTGTTGTTTTTTTAAATTGTTTTTTTTGGGTGGATCAGGGATTTATGTTTTATTAGAACAAAGCTTTTTCATTCTGAAGTAGATTGGTTTAGAACAATCAAATATATATACTATTAACCGTATCCGTACGCCCTGGGTGGTTTAGAACAATCAAATATATATACTATTAACCGTATCCGTACGCCCTGGGGTCATTTTGTACCCCCGCGGTTGTATTCCTCACATTTTAGAATACTTTTAGAGTGAAGATCTCTTTGAAACTTTCAGTATTTCTAAAACAATCATTTTGACAGACAGCTATGCAAAGCGTACGGATCGGATTAATGCGTAAATTTCCTCTTTGGATAGTGGTGGCACAGAGTTCCCCACGTCGTATGGATACAATAGTAAAACCCGACGTACAGATAGGGTTAAGAGATTATTGAAAGCATGTAAATTTTTCATGAATGATGTTGTATTGTTCTGTATTTCATGTTGAGATTGAAAAATTAACCTCAGGAGAAATTTTAATATTATGAAGTAGTTTGATGCTGTGGTATTGATCAAATTTTTTAGAAGCTCTTGAAAAAGTGTTGCTGTTTTGAATTTATCATCCATTTTGTTTTTCATATTCCACCCTAAACCCGTGATTTACAAGAATTACGTTCAAGTCTTAATTATACTTAATGTCTTGTGTCTTGTGTCTTTGTTTTTTTATTTCTGAAATTGTGGCTAAATCGAATATCTCCATCATTTTGCTCTCACATCTGATAGATTTAATTAAGGTAGTCCTCATTCTAAATATCCTTCACCGTGTTGCTAATGACACACACATTTACATAAAATATTTGTTGTGTAGAAGAAGAGAAAGGAAGAAAGAAGTCTTTACTGTACTTCAATGTCATTGAGGGCCACGGAGGTAAAATAAATGTTCACTCAGAGTGTGAAGCAATATTGCTGTAAAGGCCTTTAGATGAGTGCAACATGAACAATAAATACACAAATGTGTATCTCTCTCAGAAATAGATCACTGTATCTGCACAACCAGTGAATGCTTGCTTCTGTCTTTAATCGTTGTGTTATGCTTGTGATTATGAAACAAGACTCTGTGCTTGTTTGAATAAAGTTTCTTTATTTTGGAATTATATTTCATTTGAGAAGCAAAACAACAAACAAAAAACACCTGCGAAACAAGTTTGTGTGTTTTGTATGGTCAAATGTGTTTGTTTTGTCATGATTTGCAAACTTGTTGCTAGTTTGTTTCCATTGAAAGTTTCTTTGGGATTTGCATGTTTGATTTTTAAAGTGTGAATGATCCTAAGGAGATTTCCTCCTGCTTGCTGTGTTGTGCGACTTTCTCACATTTTTTATAGTTTTAAAGTTCAGACCCACACCTCCTGTTCCCTGGCACATAATATTCTATGCTGCATTCCATTTACCTTGTTTTTTGAGTGTGTTCATTTTTTGCAAGATTTCTATTTTAAAATTTGGTCTGTGTGCTAAGTATGATGACTTATTACTGTCTCTGTTTTCTTTCTAATAATAACTTTATATTGTGCAGTTTGAAATCTTTCCTCTTCCTTCATTTAAGTTACATGTACATCTTCTACCTATGATATTATGAAACAATGTACCTGGGTGTTTTTGCAATTTTTGGAAGTTTTAATTGCCAGTAGATCCTAATTCATGCAACAACTCAAGGTACCCGATTGGCAGTCTCTCGGATATTTAGAGGAAAATAAACCCAATAGCCAGTGTAGACTTTTGTGACTTTTATCTGATTCTGCATGTTGTTCAGAGTGGCGGTGACTCGTCTCTGTCTAGATTTCCTTGCATTTTTGGGACTTGGATTCAGTAAATCAAATATAGACCTATTTGTCTCTCTAGGCCACATTTAGACAGACTTGTAGCAAGAATTTTACAAACGGTGGCTTTGTGATCAATGGAAGTTTTGATGATCTGTGGGCAATATCCGCAATATGGGTTATGCAAAGTCGAAGTAATCAGAGGTCAAGTTTGACAAGGGTGTGCATTGGTCAGCCCATCTTCCCGAACTGACTAATTGAATAAATGTTCACTACTTTTAACAGTGGACAACCCTCTGAGCTGGATCTCAGGGAAGCGTGGTTAGTTTAGTACGGTATAAATATCTCAATGACCAAAGTACTAGTATTGTAGCTATGGTACTACATATGTGTGAGGGTTGATTGTTCCAGACTGGTTTTACTTGAGACACTAGTGGCGATTTACCTAAATGTTGATACACAGATATCCCAAGGGAAATAATCCGTTTCCCTTGTCCAGTAACTTGACAATGACCTGCATATCATGAACAAGTTTTTATCTATGGTTTTTATAAAGATTTATGAATGTGTGATCTAATTAGCAACTCTCCATTTGTGGTGCACTTCATATGTTTTTTGTCTTTGCACCGTCTGTGATAATACACAACTTCAGTTCTTCTCATGCACCTGTGGTGAGAGCTGATGGAAGTCGTCCTCTGCTCCTCATCGTGTTCCATTCAGAAAAAAACGACAGCTTAGAGCCAGTAAGCTCTCCTGTGTCGGTAATGTAATCATTATGCCCTTTATCTTCTTCACAAATGATGTCAGTTTGATTCCCATATGATAAAGATATTTTACAAAGTACTTTCTCCTTTCTGCTGGTGTGTAGTATCTCTTATTTGTAGTATGCCATGCACACTTCCTGAATTTTAAAAATTGTGTTGACTAGTTGACTGGGGCTTAAACAGTGACCGTAATTTTCATCACTCTCATAAGATAACTGCTTACATCATTTTTGGCTAGTTTGGAGTTTTTGGTTCTGAAATGAAGAGTAGAGCCGACTTGGGAATAATATAGTTTACTTGGACAAAAGAATACTCGAAATATAAAATCAGTTGAGTGTACCAAAATTCAAGCGTTTCACAGAGTCAGTTATGTGAAAGAAACAGTATTTTTCTCATTTTCTCAAAATGGCTAAAAAATACTTGGGCATTTATCTTATGAGCATGACGAAAGACCTTTGGGCTTGTTATTCGGGAATAAGGTGTCTGGCTATTTTCATTTTTCCACTTCTAAAGACAAGCTGGTTAGCAGACAGATTGGCCAGGGCTTATTTCTATGAATTCCAATTTTTTGTCATTGGTATTTTTGTACTGCTTTCATCACATTTTGTATACCACCTCCTTTTTCTCACATGCAGTCTTTTATGTTTAACTTAACCAAACTATGGGATGAAAAAAGCCTAAAACATAACTACTTATCATTTCATGAATTTGGAAAGTTTCAATTGACATGTGTTTTTTTTCTGTTATTTGAAAAAGATATTTAAAAACAAATTTTTAACTAGCACATCTCTCAACGCACAATCCCCGCCCCTTCTTTTTTATAAAATCTGGCTTTTTTTCGTGCTTGATGCCTTTACTACTTAGCTTGAGCCTACTTATCTAGGTCACAAAGTAGTCTTAGGTGTAAAAGTTGACTATTTAGCAAGGTGACAGAATATTCTGAACAATAAATTGTTACTGCTTTAATTGCAGTTTCCAATTTTTCATGGAAGGCATATTTTTCATAAAAATGAAGCTGGTGATTTAGGGACATGATGAGAGCTGCAGTTTTCTTCCAAATTGGCAGATTTAACCACAGTAGCATGAGAGGACAATTTTTTTGCCCTATTAGTTATACCTTCATGTTTTGGACACATGTGTTTGACATGCACGTCAATTTGTTGTCTCTCTTGTGAAAAGAACTGTTTCTACAGGAGCTATGCGATAATAATTGTTCTTTACTTTATTATTCGTGTTTACTGTTGTGCTAACACATGTTCTTGCCATAGAGTTAACTAAAGTGAAACTCTTGTGCTCACAAGTGCTCACAAATTGTCACATTCCCGTAGGAAAATACTATAAAATTACAACTTTAGGTTTTTGTCTACATTGAAAGATTATTCTTATGTTATGATCACCTATGTAGTGTTGATGCAGGTTTTTTAGAAAACATTTTTATCAAGCTTTTCCAAAGTTAGTTAAGGTTCATTTCTGCCTCTGGAGTCTGGGTGACCTATTTAAACCGAGAACTCTCATGGTCCGTTTATTGATCCTTTTCATTGTTTTGAAACATCTTCAGAAGTGTCCTGCTAATTGGGGGGGGGGGGGGGTGTCATCGGGAGTTTAATTGGGTTTTTGCTACAATTATCTTGCTCGATAGCTTTTCTTTTACAAATTTTGCTTATGAGGAAGTATCGACCAGGGTTTCTTATAGGAGTAAATATTAGTGCCAGTGATCCTGATTCACCATTCATTTTCATGTGTCTGAACGCCCTTATTTGTTTGTTTGATGATTGTAATGTCACGAGTCAAAAGATACGAACAGACTTTTGAGGAATATAATATATACTTACTTACACAGTACAGACATGCATGCATACCTGCCCAAAAAGGCTATGTATGTTTGTTGTATTGAGTAGATTATTCACATTCCTTCATGCCATGGTAAAAAAATTCTTCGCAACTTATAACCTTGTCTACTGAAGAAGTAAAGCAGCCATGCCCGTGTTACATGGTGCCACCGATCATATAGATAAAAGATATCTTCGCATTTTCAGAATGAGATGCAAGCTTGAACAGCATTTGTGTCATGACGTGATGGAATCAGGCGCTCGTCAATTTTTTTGCATGTGGAGTTACTAGTTATTGGTATCTTCTGAAAGCTTACTTATTTGCCTTGCTTTCTATAGAAAAAAAAATGCCCATCTATTTTAAATAGAAGTCAAGATATTTGCTATTGAAGGAGGTGGGGTAGCCTGGTTTCGAAGGTAAAATTAGCACTAAAATGGCCACCAAAGTTTGGTAGCCTCTAAGCTTCAGTTTGTGCCTCTAATCGTCTTTCAATAAAATTTACTTGAAAAGGTGCTTTTATATGGACATAAAAAGTGTTGAACCAAATAAGAAAATTTTGGTAAAAATGACCAAACTAGGAAAAATGCCTTTTCCTTTGATTTGATTATTTTGACAAGCGCCTGATTTCACCGAGATGCCTCACATTTACAAATTTAAAAAGTCTCTTTTGAAAAATGCAAACATCCTGAAACCCACATATTCATGTAACCTGTGGAGGTTGACGTATGCTGGGATATATGGGTTAGGAGTTATTCTTGGCGAAAATAAACTCTTGGGAGAAAATGACGTAAATTTTTATTTTTTATTTTATTTTTAGTAATTAAAGGGTTTTCTCTGAAAAGAGTTGTTATGACCAAACAAGAATATTCTGTGGCTAAGTATTGTTTTGGGTTTTGAAATTATGGTTTCACATTTACTCAAAAGAAGCTGTAAAATGGTTGGACCCAATTACGCTGCACATGTGTGTCTTTCTAAGATAAGTAGTGACTTTTAAGCCTTGCATTGAACTGTTGATGTCCTGTATATTTTAGAGGTTTTGGTTTAAGGCTTTCAATAGACTGATTAGGTTGTGTTTTTAAGGCTATGCACTCTGCCCCAGGTCTACACCCTGGGATGAGAGGAACTTCTCTGTAAAGAATGTACCAAATTAATGAAGACCCTTGCTTTAGCATAAATTTAAACTGTTGGTATTTGAGGGAAATTCATACCACCATGACTGAATGACACTATACTTGAGATTTGCTGATAGAATTAATCCTTTATCATTTTTGCAAGACACCCATGTAAAGCGTTCATTGTGCATTGTATTTACATGCATGTAGCTAAACGAAATAATCAGTTTAGGGAATAACATTGATTTTTGGTTCATTTGTGATGCGTTGGAAAGCTTTCATTTTCACCCAATGTGAATTTGCTAAGTAACAAATTTGCAATGATGGTGTCCACTGTATAATACAACATATCCCTTTTCAGGGAAGTTGACTGTTGAATGACTTGAATACTGACAGCTGTACTAAGGTGTTTCCATGTTTTCTCATCTTTGTTGTGTTTTCTATCTCACTCTACACCCGTGATTATTTGCTTCAGTGTTTTCCCTTTTTTCCTTCTGAGTTTGCACTTTGGGATGCATCAGCTTGTTTTAAAAGCAGCCATTCATGTAATCATTCTGTTTGGTTATATCTATGCTGAAGCAAGAAGTTAAATTTTCCCCTGATCTGACTTTTCCTTATATAGTTCTCTTAATTTGTTTGCTCAGCCGTGTTTTTTTATGCAGCTGTGTTTCTTTTGAGTCTTTTTTTTTCTTTTGACTGTTGTTAAAGTTTTAATAGTATTTTGCATTAACGCGTGACTTGGGACTGATTTTGTTACATCATTTGGGTGATTTAAGTTTAATTAATGTTGGAGTCTTTTTTTTCTTTTTTGAAAAGGAAGGGTGCCTTTCCGGTGTTGAAAAAATGTCTGTCTCAACTGATGGACAGTGTTGAAATAGTAGTGTCTACTACTCCAGTTGAAAGTTTTTTATGACTGAATTTTTAAATCAATTTCATGCAAAAGTGACATTCAGGCTAGAGTAGTGGATTGTCAAAGTGCTGTGAATTTCTCCTCAAGTTCTGCAATTTTATTAAATTGATTTGCAATCTTGTCTACAACTAAACTATTGCTTTGCCTGTTTTCTGAAATTTTTTGAAGTTTGCAAAAACTGTCCTACTGTATCTTGGTTTCTATGGAGCACAGCACCACTGTATATTCCTCTTTGTTTGGAAATAAAAAGTATTTATGTGGGCTTTGTGTCTGTTTTTATTAATTCAAAAGTTTAATTACCTTTGCATTGACATCTTTTCTTGTCACCAATGCGTGTGAATGTAGGACCCAGTTGCATGGATAGGAATCAATGCCATGGCAGGGAGCCAACTGCAGGTCATACTGCCAATTTCATGGCAAATTTATATGCACTTCAGTATTGTTATTATAATTATTATTTTTTTAAAAGTTGAAATCATAACAATTATTCAGTAATGAGGACAACAATGCTAGAAATTGTAATATTAACAATTACATGGAAATTGGGAAATAGGGAATTGGCATAGCTCTACTTGACTTCAATACCTCATCTTAAGGGTGAAAGCACGAGAGGCAGTGTGCATCCTCCCGACCCACCTGCACAGCTGTCTCAAATAATTAACAAAGTACACACCATTTTATTACTGTCTCAAAACACAAGTGGATAGAGGGATTTTTGAAGGCCTTTCTTTCATGTATACAGTCGAACCTGCCTAAACGGAAACTTGTGTAAGATGGAAACCTGTCATCCCCTCAGCCCTTGATCAATTCCTCTAGTAATCTCTATAAAATGGAAACCTGTCTAAAAAAATTCCTTCCCTACGGAGGGTATTTACCTGTTTAAGACGGAAAATGCATATACTTGCTCACTCAGCCTTGATTTGAAACAAAACTATCAAGTTTGGTTCCTTTAGTTCTAACCTTTTAGGCCATGGCGAGCTGGATCGATAACGACAACAATGCCATGGCGAGGAAGGGGAGTAGGGGTGCAATTTCAGGGTAGATGTTACCCCATCCTTGTGAGGCCCTGAGCGATGCAGATGGTCACGGTGGTGTGGGTGTGAAATCTAACCATTGCTTGTGAAAGTGCTTAAGTGGTGCTACAGCACGGAATCTTTCATGGGTAGCCAGAGGCAAGAGGTGTGAAATTGGTTTGACCAATGCCTGCTGACTGATCGTAGAGTCAACCAAGAAAAAAGTTCCTTGAATCGTTATATGCACTGGAGGGATGGCATGGGTTGGCTGCTTATTACACCGATAGGTGGGGGTAAAGGGTGGAAGCAAAGGAAACGTTCATTTGTTTTTAGTAAATCAAACAATAGTCCTAATAAATGCAAGCACTGGTGGCAATGGATAAGTAGGACCGATGCATGCCATTATCAGAGAGGATAACCTTATCCGTATGTCGTGTTTTACTATCGTATCCATGCGACGTGGGGAACTCTGCGCCACCACTTTCCAAAGAGGAAATTTACTCGTTAATCCAATTCGTATATCTTTGCATAGCAGTCTGTCAAAGCGATTTTTTTTAGAAATACTGAAAGTTTCATGGAAATCTTCGTACTAGAAGTATTCTAAAATGTGAAGAATACAACCCCGGGGGTACAAAATGACGCCAGGGTGTATGGATAGGGTTAATCTGTCCTCAGAGAAATTCGGGCGCGCAACCCGCAAGTTGCGTACGCAACTTTTGGCCTCAGCGCAACTTTTGTGCAACCTTTGCCATTTTCGTGAATTCGTGAATTTTAGGCAATTTTCTGCAAAAGTTGGAAAAATAATTTAATTTCGGTAAAAATAACCGAAATTTTCTTTCACAACTGAAGATAAATAATAAATAAGACGCGAAGGGGTCAATTCGTACCTGGAATTAGAATTAGATTACCACTTCCTTTGCACTACGGGGTGCCCAGTGCCCGTTGCGGATGAGATCGGGTTGGGATGATCGCCCGACTCGTTGCCTGAAAACAACGCGTTTGTTTTTGAGGCAATGAGTCGGGCGCGATCGATTTGTGCCACGATAGCAGCTTTGCGCCGTCAGTCTGTCGAGCAAACCGACCCGTCCCGTCCCGACCTGACCAGGACCTCCCCAAAATAGTCCTGTTTGGACTAAATCATCTTCAACTTCTTCTTGATCTAGCTAAACCTAGATTCTAGATCTAGATATCTATAATAGAGTCAACTCAATCGTAAACACGATCGTCTATTTAGCTTGCTTGGTTCCGTAGCACCAGGTAGATAGATCTAATATAAAAATTTGTGAAAGACTTTAAATCTTAGGCCAGGAGGGTAGATCTAGATCTAGACATGAATCGATTCATCCAGAAAATCCTTAGGGGACGTTCAAATATTATTATAATCTTACGCCTGGAAAAGGCCTAAAAAAAAGGGGGGGGGGGTGTCTTGACTCCTGTAAAAGAAAAGTGTAAGAAGGGAGGGGGGGGGGGGGGGTCTTGAACCAATGTAATTTTCCCTTTTATAAGGTGAAAAAATAACAAGGAAAATAATTTATGACAACATAAATTTTTAAAGACAAAACATGACATAAAAAAGAGTAAACTCTGCTATTCACTTAGACGTTTTTCCGGAAAAGTTCTGCTTATACCATATTTAAGTATTACATGTATGTCACATGTATGATTTTAACACAGATTTGCACAATATAAATGTCATATTATTATAAGCAAATGCATATAAATATTACGGGATTTAAAAATTTTTTTTTTTTTTTGGGGGGGGGGGAATGTAAGAAAAGTGTAAAAGGGGGGGGGGGGTGCAAAAATCCCCAAAAAGGTGTAAGATTATATTTTAAACTGTTTTGGTACACCATACAACCTCCATGTAGTTTTTGTTTTACTACGGCAGAGATTCACATTTAACTTTTGATTTTGATCTAACAAAACCCACGTTGGTTACTTTGATTGCAATGAGCATACCAACAATGTATTCCAATATTCCATGACATTTTTAACTATGTACATGTCTTGCAACTTTTCTTGCAACTTTTGCTATTTGCAAATTCAACTTTCTCTTAAGGAAACTACAAGGCTGACTGACTGAGACAACTTTTGAGGGAGAACCTGGATAAAAAGAGGTGTTATCTCTGGCTCAGAGGTTAGTGGTGAATGACCCACCAATGGCTATGGTCACTATTAGCTGCCGTCATGCATTCTGAGTGTAATTAGTTTGTGCGTTTGGCTGCATTTTGTTTTTGCATTTTCTGTTCTTATTTAATACGTTTCTTTTTCGTTTCTTCCTCAAAAGAGGAAAGAAACATGTTTTTAAAAGACATCTAGACCTACCTGTCAAACATGAAACATCTGCAGACACGAGAACAACTTTTGATTGATTGAAAATTGAACAGGCTCAAGGAACAAAACCCCTAACCCTAAAACCCCTAACTCCTAAGATCTTTTAACAAGCGAAATGATCAACTTGGCAATTAATTGACTTATTACTGATATTACTTCCCTTTAGTCACACAGCGAGGTGTTTGGTTAACTTGTTTTGTGAAAAAGGCCGATTTGTCAACACTGCTTCTAGAGAAAGAAACTTGATTCGATTTTTGATCAAGTAAGACCTAGAGATCATGTTGAACAAATCATCATCAGGGGAAATACAAAAAGGAATAAACAGAACACCAAACTGATAGATCAGGCATACTTTACTATTTTCCTTGAATATATTACTGGATCCCTTGTAACGAGAATCCTGCTATAACGGACATTTCGCACCGATCCCCTCCCTCTCGTTATAACAGGATTCCACTGTGCACCCTTTGCTTGCGTAACATGAAACTTCAGAACGTTTCCCAGGTATTACAGCTTATTCGGAGTGGGAAAAGGCAAGAAAGACAGCCATAATTACAACAGGGAGTGTAGGTGGGGGGAGGGGGGTGGAAGTAAGACATGCTACTAAGTGCCCTCCAACCATCCAGGCTCGTAAGAAAACAGAACAAACAATAGAGCAAACATCTATTTCGGTTGCAGATAGGCAGAGAGACCTGTTCAACGTCATCGTCATTCACGAAATTATGCACTCTCTCACTCACTCTCACTCTCACTCTCTCTCACTCTCTCTCTCTCTCTCTCTCTCTCTCTCTCTCTCTCTCTCACTCTCTCTCTCTCTCTCAATGTGTACGTATGTGTGTGTATGTGGGGGTGAGAGAAAGGGGGGGGGGGGTGTGTGAGAGAGAGTGACACAGAGAGAGATGGAGAGACACAGTGACAGACATACAGATAGAGAGACAGACAAAGAGAGAAAGAGTATGTGCCATTGCAAAATGCCTTATCGCTACAGCAAAGACACCTTATATCTAGTAAATGTTAATGTTCAACACCCCCATCAACTTGACATTGATCATTTATGAGGCAGGCTGTGCTTGTCCTACCTATCAATCATGGCCAACAAGGACACAGAAGAATACAATATCCCAGCAGACAGACTAAGATACAAGATTTTTAAAAAACAACTCTTTCCATTAAAAAATCAAACTCAAGTCTACTGAGTGCCAAGGCAAAGAGCCTAACTTCTACACGCGACTCTGGTACATCTAATTAAACATGAATAAAAAGAAAGCACAAGACAAAGTGGAAGACCTACATATATATAATATGACCCTGAGGCACAACATGCATGCAAAAATGAGCAATTACTTTTGACATACGGTTTTATTAATTGGGAATAACCAAGAAGAGATAAAGAGTTTTAAAAAAACATCCAAGTAACATCTGATGATGGCAATGAAAATGATCATGAAAAGGGACTTTTCAAAGAAAATAACTTCCATTCAGATGAGATAAAAAGTAAGAGACAGAAAGAAATGACAGAAGTTGGACCTACTATTTGTTTGTTTGTTTGAGTAGGTGTTTTACGACACTCTTGATTCAGTTTTGTTCTTAGGACCTACTTCTAGGGGCGCTCTCCAATCACTCATGATAAAAAGAGGAATGAGCATGAATACCTAGCCAATAATACAAACAAAAACTAGTAAGATAAATTCCACACAGTAAATTTATTAAACATATTTTTCTGCTGCCAGCACAAAAGGAGCTCTTTGCACAGTTCTGAAAAGTAAAAAAAAACCCAGGTAAACTGACAAACCTAGTACATAATAATATCAATGACAGTTCAGACAACCTTTTTACACCTTCAATCATGTCACTGAAATTTCTCTCTCAGACAAACTAAAAAGTGTTCTGAGGGGTCAACAATAAGCGGTCAGATGTAAGTCATTATATGAGGCCTAAGAGTCAACAACGAGAGGTCGGAGTTAATTCAAGACATGGATAATTAATAAAAGGTCAACAACATGGGGTCGGACAAACGGTAAATTTCTAAAAGGTCACCAAGCAGGGTCGGACTGAAGTCAGGACAACAGTCCTGAGGGTCAACAACGAGGGATAGGACTAAAGTTAAATTTATAAATGGTCAATAACAAGGCATCGAGGCTTAGTCAAGACATGAGTCTTGAGGGTCAACAACGTGGGGTCGGACTAAATAATCAACTTTAGGAGTTGGAGGTAAGTCAAGACATGAGTCCTGGGGGTCAACAACGTGGGGTCGGACTAAAGGCAGAGTTATAAATTATCAATAATGAGGGGTAGGGGTTAAGTCAAGACATGAAACCTGAGGGTCAACAACGTGGGGTCGGACTATAGGCAAAGTAATATGGTCAACAACACGGGGTGGACTAAAGGTAACAATTCTAAAGGGTCAACCAGAGGGGGCAGACCAAAGTCAAGACATGCGTCCTGGGGGTCAACAACGTAAAAAAGGATAAAAGGCACAGTTATACAAACGGTCAACAACGAGGGGTTGGGGGAAAGTCAAGACATGATTCCTGAGGGTCAACGTGGGGTTGGACTAAAGGCAAAGTTTTAAATTATCAATAACGAGGGGTAGGGGTTAAGTCAAGAAATGAATCTTGAGGGTCAACAACGTGGGGTCGGACTATAGGCAAAGTAATATGGTCAACAACACGGGGTGGACTAAAGGTAACAATTCTAAAGGGTCAACCAGAGGGGGCAGACCAAAGTCAAGACATGCGTCCTGGGGGTCAACAACGTAAAAAAGGATAAAAGGCACAGTTATACAAACGGTCAACAACGAGGGGTTGGGGGAAAGTCAAGACATGATTCCTGAGGGTCAACGTGGGGTTGGACTAAAGGCAAAGTTTTAAATTATCAATAACGAGGGGTAGGGGTTAAGTCAAGAAATGAATCTTGAGGGTCAACAACGTGGGGTCGGACTATAGGCAAAGTAATATGGTCAACAACGATGGCTTGGAGCTTAGTCAAGGCACGATTCTTGAGGGTCAACAACGTGGGGTAGGACTAAAGGAAAACTTTTATAGTCAACAGCGAGGGGTTGGAGCTTAGTCAATAGGGTCAACAACATTGGGTTGGATTGAAGGTCAAGTTCGAAAGGGACACCAAGAGAGGACAGATCAAAGTCAAGACATGAGTCCTGAGGGTCTACAACTTGGGGTCAGACAAAAGGTAAATTGGTAAATTTATAAACGGTCAACAACGAGGGATAGCTGGGGCTAAGTCAAGACAAGATGTTCTGAGGGTAAACAACGTGGGGTCGAACAAAAGGCAAAGTTATAAGCGGTCAATAACGAGGAATTGGGGTTAAGTCAAGACACGAGTCGTGAAGGTCAACAACGTGGGATTGGACTAAAGGTAAAGTTCTAAAAGGTCACCAAGAGGGGTTGGAGGAAAGTCAAGACACGAGTCTTGAGGGTCAACAACGAGGGGTCAGACAAAAAGCAAAGTTATAAACGATCAACAATGAAGGATGGGAAGTAAGTCAAGACACGAGTCCTGTGGGTCAACAACGCGGGGTCGGACTAAACGTAAAGTTCGAAAGGGTCACCAGGAGGGGGAGGACTGAAGTCAAAACATATGAGGCCTGAGGGTCAACAACATGGGGTCAGAATAATAAGAATAACAACAATGCTGATCATTTCTATAGCACCCACTCCCGTGTGAACACAGCTTTAGGCGCTTTACATGTACAAACTATTTTCCCACTCGCAAACGTGCGCAGGCACACACACACACACACACACACATACAGACACACACACACACAATCACGCACACATTACACGCACACACATCTACTTGCTTATCACACGTTACAAAATGAGCACATACAAATACATAAAATAATATAAACTATGCAATTTGCAAAATACATAAATGGATGCATAGTCATTTACATAAATATTGTACTGAACATGAATCTACTGACATAATGATTTCATTAAATGTGTCTTTAAAGATATTGTAAATTTAGACTCAGAAGCGGTATGTCTCAAGGGTTGGGGAAGAGAGTTCCAAATTGATGGAGCAAGGAAGGCAAACGATCTTTCAGCTAATTTTTTTTACCTCCCTTTCTGGGACTCTTAAAAGATACTGATCGCCTGATCTTATTGATCTAGAGTTTGGAGCATAAATTTGGATGAGATCACTGATATATGAGGGAGCTTTATTATTGGCACATTTATGATATAATATTGTAATTTTATATGCTATTCTAGCTGACAAAGGGAGCCAAAGCAACGTTCTTAACACGGGAGTAATGTGATTCCTCTTCTTTTTTCTGTAGTACTAGCCTTGCAGCTTGATTTTGAAAATGTAACTTGTGAAGAGTGGTATTTGGTATGTTAGTTAATAAAGCACTGCAATGATCGAAGCGTGAAAACAAAGATGACACGAGCGTTTTCAATGAGCCTTCATTCAAAAACAGATATATTATGACAAAAGAAAAAGTTTTAAGTGATCAACAACGAGGGGTTGGAGCTAGGTCAAGACATGAGTCCTGAAGGTTAGCAACGTGGGGTCAGACCAAAGGCAAAGTTCTAAATAATCGACAATAAGGGATTGGAACTAAGTTAATAAGTCCTACTAAAGGGTCACCAAGAGGGGTTGGAGCTAAGTCAAGGAATGTGGGGTCAAAGTAAAGTTCTAACAGGTTAACAAGAAGGGATCAGAATAATATTCCAAAGCTTTTACAAAGAGGGGCTGGAGTAAATCTCCAACAAAGACATGAAGACCTGAGTATACACATTGGCTGTTGAACCATTTTTCTTATAGTAAACAAGCTTTTCATTGTGTTTGAAAAACTATTTTGTAGCGCTATAAAGGCTTTCAATTCTGTTGAATCAGTGGACTTCAAACTTTTCACAACTCCAAACTTCAAGTTAAGAAAATACTGGTGGTATCAGAACGTCTACCACAGAAGGTCAAAGGCCAAACTAACAGCTTGCAGCGCTGTTTATTTGTTTTTGATCAAGTCATGATTGATTGAGTAGTTGTTTTACGACACTATCGACCCAATTTGACCCAGTCAGTTAACATTAACAGCACAAACAAAGTGCAAGAAATATTACAGAATAAAAAATCCACTCCAACAACCTCACACTCAAACTCAAAATCAGCAGGAAGCTCTACCCACACCATTCTACCCCTGCAACCACCCCCCCCCCCCCCCCCACCAAAAAAAAAATACACTGCCCCATCAACTACCTCCCGCCATGGCCATGGCAATACCTACAAAATCCTACTCTGAACCTAGTACCTAGCCTATCCACATAGCTCTCTATCAACCTATCTGCCTATCTCTTCAGCCCCACTGCATCACTTTAAGCCTGAGTGTGATATACGGAAATCGTAGCAACAGAGCACTGTGAGACCTGTTTGACCAGAAAAGTGGCTAGACCTTCTGTTGTCACCAAAGTTTGCACTGAAAGTAAGGAACAAAACCTCTTATCATTCTATATCAGTGATATTTCTAAGTAGCTTCATTACAAAATCTCCATCTGGACATCACACAAGGAATATTGTTTTCTTTAGTCTTTGCTGGTTTTTACAGCACTATCAACACAATTTATTGTACGGTGAGCTGGCCTCCGCAAAGTAAGTGCAAGGGCATCCCCATCTTCGTTCAAAGATGTGTGCAAGCGAGATATGAAATCGCTTGATATGGGCTCTTAGGTGGGAGACACTGGGAGCTGGTCTCATCAGAGGTGAAGCCCGACTGCGACAGGCAGCTGAATACAAATGCCATCACCGAAAGAACAGCCAGGGGCTACCAACACAGGAAGACACCATTCACAAGTGCAGCCACGGCTACAAGGACTGCCATTCTGTGTGGACCTGTTCAGCCACAGTAAGCGCTGTCTCGAACCTGAAATCTCCTACGGCACAGATCCATAGTATCCTGAGACTGAAGGATGCCATGCCAACAACACAATTTCACATGAGAGAAATAAAACTGTTAAAGTAGTCCATGGTAGTCATCTGGAGGAATTGACATGTCTATTCAAGAGTAACTGCATGTTGAAATGATTCTTGATGCCTGGCAATTGTCTGTTAGTTCTTGAATGACTAATTGAAGAAAAATGATTGTTTCACAGTGCTATTGGCACAATTTGATCATGTTAGTACAGCACTCATTTGGCTGGATGCCCTGTGCAGCGTGGGGATGTTACCATCCAGGGTGAGTGGAAGGTCCTTCCTGTCAGGGCATGGTATCTGCTTCTTTGGTAGCTGTTAACTGTTGGCTTGACATCTTTCTAAGAAAAATATATAAAGTAGCGTGAGTTACTAAATTTGAATAAAGACAATGAACATAGCTGCAATAATGGTCACTTAGCGCACACATGAGAAATAAAGTTACGGAGAAAAATATAAAAAAAGGAATGACCCTACAAAGGCATTCTCCACCCAACAGCTATAAGAAATAGTGGTAGTTTTTGATGGTGTATATTTTAACGAGGCAATTTTTTCATGTAAGTGCCAACTACAGATTTTCATAAGATCTGCATTTCATAGCACTTATTAAAAGGGCGTGCAGACATTTTAAAAAATCTGTCAGTACATATGTTTAAAAACTTTTCCTTTATTTTTTTCTTAAGAACCTGCATCTGTATAATTTGTTAATTTTTCAAAGTAGTAAAAGGGTAGCTATAAAATTGTTTGCTACCGGTTTAAAAAGACAGACATTTATAAAAATCTGTCAGTATATGTTTTATCATTTACCCTTTCCACCTAAATGCCAAATTAAAACTTTTTAACTTTAAATCAGAAAAACCAATTGGTATTTTTCTAATTTTACTTCAATAATAAAAAAACAAGTAGTGTTCCAAGACATATTTCCCAGACAAATACCTCCTGTAGATGCTCCTGTCTGTGGGTGCTCCTCCGGCTGGTCCTCCTGTCCGCGGCTGGTCCTGGTGATGAAGAGGTGTCAATTAATAATATCCTCTTGATTCTATGGGCTACAGTTTTGTATTTTTGATTCAGAAAATAAAAAGACTCGTTATAATATTATTTACTACCAGTTTAAAAGGACATAAGGACATTGATAAAAACCTGTCAGTAAATACATTTTTATTATGTTCTCTTTTCACCTAAATGCCAATAAAAAACCCAACAAACTTTCACCACGAAATTTTAAAAAACCCACGAAATTTATTTTTCTAATTTTACTTTAACAATTAACAAATAATTTTCCAAGACATATTTCCTAAACAAATACCTCCTGTAGATGCTCCTGTCTGTGGGTGCTCCTCCGGCTGGTCCTCCTGTCCCCGGCTGGTCCTGGTGATGAAGACGTGTCAATACAATCGTATTGCAACTATACAGTTTGTAATTTTGCTTGAGAAAATAAAAAGTCGCTATATTTTCTACTATTGGGTTTAAAGGCCAGAATAACAGTTATAAAAACCTGTCAGTATACCGGCATACGTTTTATTATATTACCTTTTCACATAAATATTTTTTAAACTTTCACTTTGAAATTGAAAAAAAGCTCCACCAGCAATTTTTCTAATTTTACTTCAACAATTAATAAATAATGTTCCAAGACATATTTCCCAGACAAATACCTCCTGTAGATGCTCCTGTCTGTGGGTGCTCCTCCGGCTGGTCCTCATGTCTGCGGCTGGTCCTGGTGATGAAGACTACAATCGTCTTTCGTCTATACAGTTTACATTTTTGTTTCAAAATATAGAAAGAGTGGTTATAATATTTTTACCACCAGTTTAAAAGGACAGAAGGTCATTAATAAAAAAAATTCAGTAATTACATTTTATCATTCTCCCTTTTCACCTAAATGCAGCAATAAAACTTACCTTTAATACCCCCCCCCCCCCCTCTGTAATTATGATCAAATAATGTTCCAAGACATAGTTCACCCCCAGGGCGGTGCTACTGACTGAAGTGTCTTTATGCCATTCCCAAAGTGGGGACATAAACCATGTCCTTATGAATAGTTGAATTGTAATTGTAAATCAGCTGATTAATCAATGTCATGCTCATAACTGTGCCTGGACTGCAAGAGGGAACTGCTGCTTTTTCTTTCCAGATCCATACTATCGTCATTTCCTCTAGTTCTTTTGTATGTTTGTCAAACTTTTGTGACCCATTATTTCAGGGGTGCCTTAACAAAGCAGACTTTGTGCTGTTGAAGCTAGAGAGGTGGGCAGAGAAAGTTTGATTCCCTGTAAGGACTTCTCTTTTGACATCCACCCCTTGGTGCTCATATGACCTTATGCAGTTGCGAGCGCCATAAAACCTCTACTGATTCAAACAAGAAAGACATAGTTCCCAGACAAATACCTCCTGTAGATGTCCTGTCTGCGGGTGCTCCTCTTGGTCGTCCAGGTGGTCCTTAAGGAACAATCCAGTATACACGCCACTCCAACATCATCACACTCAAACTCAAAATCAGCAGGAAGCTCTACCCACACCATTCTACCCCTGCAACCTCCCCCCCCCCTTCCCCCCAAAAAAGAAAAACCTACACTGCCCCCTCAACTACCTCCCGCCATGGCCATGGCAATATCTACAAAATCCTACTCTGAACCTAGCCTATCCACCTAGCTCCCTATCAACCTATCTGCCTATCTCTACAGCCCCACTGCGTCACTTCAAGCCTGAGTGTGATATACTGAAATCGTAGAAGCAGACCACTTTGATACTTGTTGGACCAGAAAAGTGAACAAACCGTCTGATGTCACCAAACTTTGAACTGAAGGAAAGGGATCGAATTGTCTTGTCATCTTTCTAGTTCAGTGATCTCATATAGTGAAGCAGCTTCTGTACAATATCTGAAACAGTACATAAAACAAAGAATTTTTCTGTCGTTGAGTCCATGTTTTTACAGCCCTACCCGCACAATTTCACACAAGCTTGAGAAATCAAAGTGCACATTCAGTTGTTATAGTTGCCAGTTATCGTTCGCTGGTGTAACTGACAGAAATCCATTTCAGGGTAGCTGTGGCAGTATATTCGTCTGGCTGGTTG
Source organism: Aplysia californica (assembly GCF_000002075.1). Lineage (NCBI taxonomy): Eukaryota > Metazoa > Mollusca > Gastropoda > Aplysiida > Aplysiidae > Aplysia > Aplysia californica. The sequence continues at coordinate 1,408,403 of NW_004797370.1, forward strand.
TCTAAGAGTGAGTGGAAGGTCCATGCTGTCTGGGCAGGGTGTCAGCTTCTTGGCTGACTGTCAGCTGTTGGCTTCTCATGTGGGTGCTGGCTTTCTGTGAAAAATAAATTTGAATTCAAATCAGTTATTAATTAAACTTTACAGTTTAAGCAAAGAAAAGCACATCCAAGGCAATAACAATTATCAAATTGTAAGGGAAAAGTACGACAGACAGGCACAAACTACAGGGGAAAGGAAACGAGAAGGTTCTGTCATTGACACCCCTCACCCATCGACAATAACAAAAGGCAATATATTGGGGGTTGGGGTTTTTTTTGTAAAAAGTGTTTTACGGCGCTCACAACTGCATAAGGTTATATGAGCAAGCGGGACACGTTAAAACTTTTTCAGCTGGTAGGAAATTTTGAAATTTGCCCCGGTGGCGGTCAAAGCCTACTCTTATCGATTGTGAACCACCAAGGGATCTTTAACGTTCGCAACTTGCACACGGGCCTTCCAAGATTTTTCGCCCTTGTCCGAGAAGGCTAGGTGCAGGGGTGTGGCTGAAAGACAGTAAGAAGGAGCCAGGGAGAAGCAGTAGAAAGGCTGCAGAAAGAGTCAGAAGCCCAGAGAAGGGGGCAAAGGAGGTGAGGGGGTGGGGCAGAAAGAGGAGACGAAGGCAGACGATAGAACATTGCTAGAGAGCAGGCAATGAGGTGAAACGAGACAATTTTAGAGAATAATTTTTTTGGTCGCTACCCGGACTCGAATGAGCGGCCAACACCCTAACCTCTAGGTCAAGAAAGCCCCCATATTGGTTTTTGATTGAGTATTATGTTCTATATCTCTATAGAGAAAATCTGTTCATGTATTTGACACATACAGATTTTCCAAACATCAACTTTTCTTACTACTGATTAAAAGGATGGACAAACATTTACAAAAATCTGTCTGCAAAATTATGAGTTAAAAATGTTCACTTTTTTACAACTTTGATACTATGCATTTCTTGTAGACGAAATATTTGCAAAACAAAGATCTTTCCTGGGTCAATAATATTAACAATGACTTCCTGTTGGAGCATTTAAAATATCAAATACTGGTATAAGCGTATCTTTGGATTCACCGCATTCTATCAAAATAAGCCAAACAGTAGAAGAAACAAATTGTAGCATGTTATAAAGAAAGGACATTTTTTTATCCTTCTAGGAGATGTTCTTCAAATGGTTGTGTATTTTTGACCAATTAAAACTTCCATTATTCCAATATTAGTATTAGTGTGACAAGAAAAAGATGAATGCAACCTATTGAAGGAGAGGTTCCACCTTCAGTGACACGAAGCAACCAATATCATAAATTGTTCTCAGTTGAATTGATTTAACAAGCAAATATTCAGGTCTTAGGTTAATTTTAGACTCATTACTCGACATGACCAGGGGCATTTTTTGAGAGACACCTAAATACAAACATGTAATTTGAAATTGAACTCAAAACTCACCAATTATTGGTACTTTTTAATTTCTAAAGTAGTAATTGAGTCCTAATAGGGGAGGTCTGTTAATAGGGAGAGAGAGAGAGAGAGAGAGAGAGAGAGAGAGAGAGAGAGAGAGAGAGGGGGGGTGGTGGTTGCAGGATGTGGAATACTGAAAATAGAAATTACTAAATCTGAAGGAACTAGGAGGAAGGGGTTAAGGGGGGGGGGTGCAGTTTGAGTAGAAAGAGTGCACAGGAAATGCAAGTGAGAGAGAAACAACGGAACTAGCCCAAAATAGTG
>NW_004797370.1:1410255-1430957 GCF_000002075.1 Aplysia californica
GAAAGGGGAATGAAATGACCTTTCAGTACGCACAATATGTACGATGAGGAGGAATGGGGAGAGACGAAGAATGAGGACTTGATAATAAGAATTGGAATACGGTTCAATATCAAGAAATACGAAAACAAATAACATACCTGAACATTTGCTAAGATATAATGGAATCTAAATCTCTATGTGTCGCCTGATCGCCTCGGTTTCATTAGCACAGGAGACGGGAAGGCAGTGTCCAATGTAGTTTTACTACTGGAATCATAAGTACCTGAAATGTCACCAGCTTCGAACTGATTAATTTCTGCTCTTAGTGCCAGAAGAGAGAACGAACTGAATTGTATTCACCAAGTAGCTGTTTGCTGATTGGCTGTTGGATCTCCGATTTCTACTCATCAGTCACTTTTTTTTTTAGTTTAGAGTAGGCCTACTGTGAACGAGGCGTCACAAAAAGCGTGGACTAACATAACCACGAAGACAACGTTGTTGGTTGTTTTTGTCCCCCCCCCCCCGCGTGTGTGTGTGTGTGTGTGTGTGTGTGTGTGTGTGTGTGTGTAGAGAGAGAGAGAGAGAGAGAGAGAGAGAGAGAGAGAGAGAGAGAGAGAGAGAGAGAGAGAGAGAGAGAGAGAGAGAGAGAGAGAGAGAGAGAGAGAGAGAGAGAGAGAGAGTGTAGTCCTTTGAGTGTCTGTACAGTGTAGGACGGGGATGGACGAAGTACATGTAGTAAAATAAAACTGTGCAACTTTTTTGTGTGTGGGAACGCAAACTGCCCCACCAACGCCTCCTTTATTACAGTTAAGACTAATAAGAGTAGGCGTTGTGAACGACCCATTCGTCTTGAAAGAAATATTCTCTTTCGTCCCCGCCTCTCTAACCCCTCCCCTCCCTCTCTTTCTGTATATATATATATACATATATATAAAATATCTCTCTCGTCACTCCTCCCCCCCCCTCTCTCTCTTACCTCCCCCCTTTCTCTCTCTCTCTCTGTAATCCCTCCTCTCTCTCTAACCCCTCTTCTCTCTCTTTCTCGACCCCCCCCTCTCTCTCTCTGTCCTACTCCTACCCCCTCCCATTTCATGCTCTCTCTGTCTCTCTCTCTCCCTTTCTCTCTCATCCCTCCTCTCTTTATCTTTCTCACTCATCCCTCCTCTCTCTCTCATCCTTCCCCTCTGTATCTCTCTCCTACCCCCCCCCCCCATCTCTCTAGCTCTCTCTCTCCTCTTTCTCTAACCTCTCCTCGCTCTCTAACCCCTCGTCTCCCTCTCTTTCTCTCATCCCTCCCCCCTCTCTCTCATCCCTCTCTCTCTCTATTTCTCTCTCTCTCTAATCCATCTTCTTTCTCTAACCCTTCGTCTCTCTTATTCTCTCTCTCTCTCCTATCCCCCCCCCTCTAGCTCTCTCTCTCTAATCTCTCCTCTCTCTCTAACCCCTCGTCTCTCTCTCTCTCTCTCTAATCTCTCCTCCCTCTCTAACCCATCGTCACTCTCCCTCTCTCTTTAATCCATATTCTCTCTTTAACCCTCCCCCCTCTCTCTCTCCTACCCCCCTCTTTACCTACCCCCCTCTCTCTCTCTCTCTAATCTCTCCTCTTTCTCTATCCCTTCTCTCCCTAACCCATCGTCTCTTATTCTCTCTCTCTGTCCTACCCCCCCCCTCTCTCTGCCCCCCCGCACTTTACTCCCATCCTCTGTCTGGTCACACCTGTCTAACGTCAGCCAAAGTTAAAGGACCTGACGAATGTGTCAGGGGACAAACTGTTTTTGTACACCATGCAACCTCCTTGCAGTTTTTATTTATTTATTTATTTATTATTATTATTTATTTATTATTATTATTATTTTTTTATTTTTTTTGGGGGGGGTAGACGTTCACATTTAACTTCTGATTTTGATCTAACAAAACTCATATTGGTTACTTTTGATTGCAATGAGCATAGCAACAATGTATTCCAATAGTTCCTTGGCATTGTTTTAGCTATACAAGTCTTGCAACTTTTCTTGCAACTTTTGCTAATTTTTCTTGCAACTTTTTGCAACTTTTGATACTTTCAAATGCAACTTTCTCTGAGGACAGGTTATTATGTGAGAAGTTTTGACCGGACAAGCGACCCTTGACCCCGCCAGCTGGGACTCTGAAACTCCCCCTTCATCTCGCTCTAAATTTCTAAAAGTAGTTAAATCCATAACTTGAAGGAGGACATCTTTACCCTGACGGTTTAGTTTTATTTAGTAAGAGTATTATGGCACTCGCAACACAATGAGGTCATACAAGTACCAAAGATAAGAAGTGTTACAAGAGAATAACAAACACAAAATAGGAGGAGAGGCAGTTACGAGCGCCGCAAAACACTTACAGGTACAACAAAAATTTAATCACCACATTTAATTAAAAGCTCAAATAACAATGGTTAGAAGTAAAATTTAGATTTTATTGTGAGATGAAAGTGGTCAATGATCAATGACTGATTGAAACAGGACACAAAAACACAACAAGCATGGGAGAGAATAAGAACAATGTAGTCTTTATCACATACTTGGACAAGTCCGTGGAATAATTAAGAGCAACATTCCCACAACACTTTTAGAGTTCAGATTATGATGAACTATATTGTGGCCAAAGTTGTAGGGGTTAAACACAGAACAGTTTCCCAAAGAGAACTTTCACGAAGAAGAGGACAACACAACAGACTCGCAATAATGAGATCTCGGGTTCAAGTCTTTTTATCTCCATCAGGCAGGATGTTACATCCTTGCTAAATGTGCAATAAATGTTATAATTTCTCTTTATTTTTCTCAGTTCTCTCATCTGTAGGTAGCAACCAGGCAATCAGCAAAACTACTTAACTGTAGAAAAACGATTAACTGAGCACTCGCTAGTCTAGCAGGATGACAAGCTTTAAGCACCCAGGGCACATGAGATAGACAAATTGGAACTTGAAGAGAAGAGGAACAAGACGTCTTTACAGTTACCAAAGATGGGAGCATGTTAATGTGTAAAATTCAGTAGAGGCACCCAATGTTTAAAATGGATTTGAGATATCTTTATCTTTAGCCTACTTTGGAATATACTTCTAGAAAAGTTAGTACATTTTGAAAGAAAACATTGCTGAACTGAGCACAGACACAGTGCAGAGAGGCAAAATAATTCACCATAGAAAGCTTTTTCATGCGCAACACATTTTGTACACAACATGCCTTTGACAAACACAAGTCAGCTTCATACAAACAGACATTTGACAAACACAAGTCAGCTTCATACAAACAGACATTTGACACAACCATTCTGCACTGAACTTCCTCTTTCACACTCCTGAAAAAACCCACAATTTACTTCCTTTGACTTTGACTTCAGAAAATCTCATCAAGAGTGAAAAAAAACAACCCCAAAACGAAACCAACCCAAATGCATTTTTAAAAAACGGGTTCATGTTATTCAACTAAAAATAGACAACAGCTTCCATTAGCAGGACAAAACTACTGAATTTTATTGTTCTTTGTCCTTAAATTGTGTATCAACTCCAAGTTTTAAAAAAGTGCAGACTAAATTTATTAAATTTAAAGGTGCTTCCCGTCTTCCCTTCTTTTTTTTCCCCCCCAAGGATCAAAATAAATAATGCTCTCGTCTGAAGAGCGTAGCCCAAAGCAGCCTCAAATTATAAATTACGTTTTCAGCTAACAAAAGATGTTTCCTGTATATTTCTGAACACTAGAATAGCGTACCCTTTTATTTTCTCTATCTTCTCTATGAATACACTATTAAAATTATAATCATACATTTCAAAGTTTTATTTATCAAACCACAATTCTTTATCATGATTCCTTTTCTCGTTTCAGACTTAGGAATACAAAAACATTCAAAACTTTCAAAATTCATCATGTCAAAACATTCTCAAAAGCAAAAACATTTTGACTTGCTCTTGCACAACTTTGGTAGCATTACAGAATATAATATATTGATATATATTATATTACATATTTTTTATATAACCAAGAGATGAAATGCAGATACTGCAGAAGATAAGAGTCTATACTAAAAAAAAACAACCCTCTGCCAAACAAAACAAGAAAGGATTATTCCACATTCCCAATACAAGCAAAGACAGTGTAAAATTAATGCTTCTATACCAGTACCAAATGCACATAGCAATGCCAATGCATTTAAACTTGACTTGGCATAAAGAACCAGGAACTAACTTATCACATAACCTGTTCCCAACAGTGATAATTGGGAAACAGAATACATGTACAACAATGCCACACATTTTGTAACAAAATGACCAGTTGCGAAAATTAGACTGCAATAAATGTAAATTTAGGTTACATAACAACCGAATCTGCGCAGGCATCATTCATTCCATTAAAATGTGATGGCGTTTAAAAACTGAAGGAAAGCAATTCAGTTAATGAATACAAGATGAGAAACACTAGACAAAGAGCCAAATTATGATTTCATGGGTATTAAAAACGAACACAGAACTATTCCCTGCACAACAGACTTCCCAGCTCTGATTCAGTCGTATCAACAATTATGCTTTTTTCAAAATGGATAATTAGAACTATAAATCCTCCATTATCAACAAAAACAAAAAGAGCATTTTCAATTAGAGTGAAGTTATGCTCTAAGCTGTTGTTTTTTTTTCAAACAAAATAGACAGTGACTCAAGAGGAAAGAGGAACAGCAAGACAGCAATCTTCTAAGGAAAAACTGCTTAACTCCTTCGTAGCACAGGGTCAGTTCGTGCTTCACCGGGCACAGTTTTGGATCCCCAAGGACACAAAGCAGTACTAGATTTAGTGGTCACTTTCCAATAATTAGACCTGGTTTTCAAATACTGCTAACTATATCTATGTGGAATAGATTTTTTTTAACGTAAAAAATATTCCCGAAAGCGAATCTGCAATTAATTTGACGAAATGCATCTAATAGAAGAAACATGCAGAATATAGTCTATGACGTACAGCATTTGTCACCAATGTCCTCACACTTCGCAAGGCATGACAAATGCTGTACTTCACAGTAGTATCTTGGCTTGTCCGACGGGTAAGAAAAAATGATGAATGGTAAACTTCATATAGGTCACCAAAGGGTTATAGTATCAATAGGCAGAAAATCTCCAGTTACCTCTGCATGAGGGTAAGGCCCAGTGAATGACATTTTTTGTTCTGTTTTGAGGAATTTAAGAAATCTGATGTCCCGTAGTATCAGATCTGAAAAGTAAAAGGAATTTGTAAAATTATAGTTAGCACATATCTAGTTTTAGTTTTAAGACATTTGCTACAAAAAGGACTGGGGGGAGGGGGGGGGGGAACCAACATAAAACAAACTTGTGTATGGTACTTTCTTATCAAGCTGACCTTCAGTTATTTTGAATCTTCGCTTTCGCCACAAACATTTTTAAAAATTCACAATTTCATTTAGCTGTTAGGTCAGATTTGCAAAGCTGAACCTTCACAAGTTCACAACCATAATATAGGTACAGTATGACTGATGGCACATCAGCACAATGCACATTTCGTGTACAACAGGTGACAGAAACCACTCAGTGCCTTCACCCTGGCCTACCACTTGGGTTTTGAAAGTGCTTTACTTTGCTAGCATCCCCTCCACATCATAGAATTAGGAAAATTATTAAAACAACAAAAAGGAGGAACTATGAAAAAATAGATCTTGACTGTAACATGACATTGGAATTTTGACACAAAGAAACTGAAACCTGCCACAAAACAAAATAACAGTTGTTAGACAATTCAAATGCCTTATGATTGCTTGCAAAAACACAAACTTTAAAATCACGTGAAAACGAACAAGAATGCCGAGTATCAAACAACATTGCCTTGAAGCATTTAACAGTGTATTCTACTTCATGAGTACTGACCAAGAATAAAACTTCTGCATGAGGAATCAAAGGTATATAGGCACATCATTGACAACAGCAGTTAGGCACACTTACGTCAAGCAGATTGAAGCATAAACAGGAAAGAAAGATAGGGGAAAATGGGAGCTCACACATTTTCCATTATCATTGCGCTCCAAAAAATAGTCAACATGCATTCTCATATTTTCACTAATATTTCTTTTTGTGCTTTTCTTTTTCAGAAACATTACCCATTTCTCTCAAAAGTAAAACACTGGAGAAACTGGTCCCTTATAGGAGGAGTGTACTTTCAGCTACAGTATGTAAGTGTCACATGAATAAATTACCACAAAGCTTACGAAACACAGGGACAATTTGAATACAATACACACTTGCAATTCCCTCTATTAAGCACCAAGGATATTTTGCATGCAGTAAAGATCATGGGCAAGTTATGTGTGCTCCATATTTGCGGGAGCGTGTATTCAAGAGGTAGTGTTGCAGGTCCATCATATATGTACACTTCCTGCCCACATGATGGAAAAAGCTGAGGCTTGTTGTGTTACAAGACTTTCACCAGTATATATACATGTGAAATTTGAAATAGAATGGCCACCAAGCATTGATGCCTTTAAAGTAAAGAGACAGAACGGTTTTAGACCAAATCACTACAATAGAGTCAAAAACTTCAGGGTGGGTTGGAGTATTGTCAATGCATTTCAAACAACAACAAAAATTCAAGACTAAGTAAACGTGATCAATTATTGCACATGTTGAAAATGATGAAATCCATACTATCACGAGAATGAAAACCAGGCCAGAAGTACTGATATGATAGATGGTTAACTCCCCCCCCCCCCCCCCCCATCCACACAATTTAGATCATTTAGAAGACAGTTGCTTCCATCATGTTTGACAGGCTGAGAGGGATACAACGTCTCAGCAGAAAGATACAGATACTTGAAAAAACTTCTCCGCACACGAGAATCGAACTTACATTTTCTGCAAGCAGTGGTGATGCGTTAAACCCCTACACTACAGACACCAGTGGGAGCATTAATGAAAAGAAAAACAGGAAAAAATGATAAAGACAAATGTCCTTTGCTGTTCACAATTTGCACACATACGCACTGAAACATGTCAGGTCGTATCAGTGACACGTTAACATCGAAATAATTGACTAGCTCTTCACAACGCAGCGTATTCATTTGCATTTCCACACAAACTCAACAATATCAAGAAGAACTTAAAGAGGAATGGAAAGCCCTTTTATGCTCATGTCACAACAAGCATGCCTATACCTTATGAAAGGGGAAGGACTTCATAGAAGTAAGAATCTTAAGAAATGAAAGGACGCAAAGTCTCCTACACATAAATACTACAATGCGTACATGTAATTTCACACTTATGAGCAAATGTGATATCAGTGAATAAAATACTTTAATTAGAAACTTCAACTCTTAAAAAATCTATTAAATACATGTGTGACCTGAAAATTCAGATTAGAATTGTTAAAACTGCCAAATCAAAATGTCATATTTCTCTCAACAATAAAACGTATTAACTCCCCAATATAACGCACTACCTAAGTGAAATTGATGAATACTACATACTTTTCATTTTATGCATGTGACTGTAAGCCTGCGTGTGCGTGCATGTGTGTGCGTGTGTACGCGTGTACATGGTGAAACACCATACCAATGTGCCAGGATCCGGACAATAAAGATAAATCTTATCATCAATATAACTAGACAGAAACCATTTCTTTTAATGCATACAAGCCTCTAATTAATTTCAGGTTCTACAGTTGTCCCCACTTTATCAAACAGGTATAGACTAGGGGGGGGTTAGAGACAATTGGTAAAATGATCCCAGATTTTGGGGAGAAAGCCTTTTTCATCAGCAGAGGTATGGAGGAATGAAACAGATCAGAGGCTGTGGATTGTAACCTGCAGGTATACCGCAGAGAATGTGGCCGAGTCACGAATATCCCAAAATTTCCGTCTCTTTCAGCTCAATCCTGATGACACTAATGAGGAACTTGAAAGTCAAGTTGTACTTGGACCATGAAGACCAACAGTAGAATGATTAAACTGATAACAGCAAAAATATAATATAAAGCATGGAGTGGGTCAAATTGGTTGACTGATAGTGGTGCTGAGAAGAAACTTTACTGGAAAAGATTGGAATTCTTGGCGGAAGCTGTTTTCAACTCGGCAAAAACAAGTTTGGTTGAGTTTCTACAAATTTGTGTCAGTAGAATTCCTTTGACTTGGGTCAAACTTGAAAACCTACTAGAACATCAAAGCACTTCATGGCTGATGTTGTTATTGATCCAGACCTCCGGGATAAAAAACTGCCAGAATAGATAAGCACATGCAGCGCATATTGCGCAGTGACCTTGTGCAAGAAAAAAATTAAATCCAAATACATGCACAAATCAACATCTTCACGACTGTTGGTATCAGTATTAGTGAAGAAAAGTTCCAGCCCCATCAACAGTTCCGTGCTATTTGCAACATCTGCTGAAACTTTAAATCAGATGAGAAGTTAATATAGCTGATACAAACTAAGACCATAGAAATATGCAAATGAAACAATAGTAACAAAGTGATAAAAAAAACCTTGAAAATGACATACTGAAAACCAATTGTATGAACCTGTATATCATAATTCTTACTTCACAACTTCTGCCATTCTAAGGCAAGGAGACACACTATAAAAATCCATCATTTGTCCAAATAGACAAAAAAAAGAAAGACATCACTGGAGCAACAGACACAAGAAAGAATAACGTATCACTCATATAACATACAAAGGAAAGAAAAACGTCTCTTGTACAATATGCAAAAGAAAGAAAAGCATCATGTGTGTAATCAGCTAAAGAAAATTCAAATACTGTGTAGAACAGACACAAGAATGAATTTTAATGAAAACATTAACTTGTACAACAGACAAAAGAACGAAAAATATCAAATGAGCAACAGAAAAAAGAAACAAAACATCATGAGTTCAACAGGCAACACAACTCTCCATGGAGCCAATCCAATACATGGATGATCAGGACTAGGCAAACCCCTCGACTTTATCATGTTGTCAGAGGACTCCCAAAACAACAGCAACAACAACACAAGACTAGACAACTTTTTAATAAGATTCTTTCATCAGATTGTATAGCTGTTAACTGTCCCCTCTGCTCATCTTTGAAAAAAAAATCACATTGCATAAGGTCTCCCAAAAACAACAAATACCTAATGTTCAATAACTGAATGTGAAGAGCTTGGAGTCGTCAACTCACATCAGCTACTTCAAGCATCCAGAGTTTAAACAACAGACTATTAGTAAATCAGACAAACACATCCAGTCCTAGCATGGCTACATTATGCTTCTCATAATGTTCAAAATAATATTTCAATCAATTTTGACTCGGCAACAACAGCAACAACTCTCAGGGCTTGAACTTCCATCACATCACTGCACAGCATTTCATTTACTTGACATAAAACAGAAGGAAAATCAATACTTTATGCCTCCAATTTTCGCTTTCTAGTGATCAAGATGAAAAAGAAACTTTCATAACAGTCTCAATAGATATCTCTTCATACTTCATATAAAAAAACAATAAAAACTCATCTTCAGTCTAGTTCCAAATCTCAGATTTTGTCATTCCTGTTCCTTTTCCATTCATCCTCACCGTCCTTTCACGTAATTGCAGTCATAAGCTTTGGTAAGGAAAACTCAACAAGACAAAGGAAACCAACAAATCCACAGGCTGAGGCAATATCAACGTGAACAACAGATTGCAGAAACAAAAACTGAGACCAATCAACGCTTTGTTGATCCACCTGCAAAGAATTCACAACCCATGCTCTTGTCCCAAGATTCAGGACTTATTACAAGTTGAAGTGGCGTCTGGCATTTCAGTCGCACAAGCCCACATCTTTCCGTCAATTCCTGCACATCAGGCTACAAGACTTAGGGCAAGAGAAACAAGCCTTAGAGTCATTTTTATTTTGCAACAATGAAATCTTTTTAAAATATCTGCACTGGCATGAGGATATAAAAAGCTTTGAACACGCTTCGTACATAAATTCATGCTATGAAAATAAAAATTCCTTCCCTCCCCGAAAAGCAATATTGTCATAGCTATACACAACATTCAGGATATTTTGAATCTGCCACACATTTCCTAACCATTCTGCTTGTGCAGTACCTTCACTGGGTATTTACTCTAAGTCTATCAATTCATTTCTACACAGAAAATGTAAATTAAAGTGTTTTTATTTTCCATGCTGCTAAAACAAATTTCTTGGGAAACGGGAAATAAAGATCATTTTATCTTTTTTTATCACCAGTCGTTCAGACAAGAAAATTTCTCGTGTTGAAAATAAACTAACTACCAGTATGTATCATATTTCTCACTGTAGCTGTCTGCATTTACTGACACATCATAGATAATTTAGGATGCCAGCTGCTTCGACTTGGCCAGTCAGCACCACTGGGCCTACTGGGACACAGTAGAGAGGAATTCCCTGTGTGAATGAATCAGAACCATCCGTTCAGTGTGATCACAACAGCTTTCCTGATTACCTTTTGTCTTCGGTAGTTTCTAAAGTTCTTAGCTGTAAACAACAGCTCTGTACACTCATAACATTTTACAGTAACACATGCTATGGTTGCAATTACATGACATCAAACTGCACGGGTCCCAGTTCAGAAAAAGCAGCCTTGAGCGTGGCATGAGGAGTCAGTCGACATACATTCCGGAGTCACTAGGTTTGGGGGTCCCAGCGTTAGCTTAAATAAAACAAGTTAAAAATCATCTCATTCTTCATCTCTGGGCTTCTCAAGAACAGGGAGGGACAGGTCGGGAAACAGCTCCAGAATGACAAGGTCCAGCAGCATGTAGCTCATCTGAAATCGAAACAAAATATGGGTCAAAGAGCTTTCTACCAGCAACCATTGATTGTTTTCCAGTTTTCACAAGGACAAACCACATATCCGGAGTGACCCAGGAGATACACAGAGCTCATTACTAAGAGCTGCAGTTCCCCTGTGGTGGGGTGCCACTTATACACTACACAACAACACAGGTGTGAGAGTGGAAATATATATCTACAGTTACTATGACCTCTGCAAAGTTCTCAACTGTATTAGTTGGTAGGTTAACGGTCCAGTCTGGCAAAAAAAAAATTAGCTCAAAACATCACCACAAAGGGTATGCCTTTTAAATATAATAATACTAATTTTTACATTTAAGTAAAGTAAAGTAGTTCCCCCATCCGATCCGGACATTGGGGATAGCCTTGTTAGTGAGACAACTTCCTGAGCCTTCAGCATATTGTGGTAGGATGGCCAGTTCCTTTCCACGCTGCCTTTACTTCCCTAACTCGAAGTCAGGTACCCATTACTGCTGGGTGGGTAGTGGGCGAAAAAAATGCGGGTCCTAAAAAGTTAAATTGTTCCAGCATCTGATCCGGACATTGTGGATCTCCATATTAGTGAGACAACTTCCTGGCCTTTCGGCATATTGTGGTAGGGTGGCCAGTTCCTTTCCACGCCGCCTTTACTTTCCCAACTTGAAGTCAGGTACCCATGACTGCTTGGTGCGCAGAAGGGGGCGAAAAAAATCTGTGTCAGAATCAAGGCTCGAACCTGGACTTTCCGTTTCGGAGATGAGTGCACTAACCACTCCGCCACCACACCCTCCAATTATATTTATACAGTGCATATCCATGCTCCACAGCTTGTTCTACGAATTTTACAACTATTATTACCCTCAACAGACCCAAGAACACTTAGAAACATTCTCGGCTTCCCAGGAAGCACACAGTGCAAGCAGCCAACCAAATGCTCAACCATTAACTGACTAGGATTTTTGCTTTGTATAGCCGTGTATCCATTCCCACTTGGGTGAAGTGAAGAAAATTCCTGTAAAGTGCGTTTCCAAAGGACACAACCTCAGTCCCACGACAGGGTTCAAACCCCTGACCTGAGCTTCGCAGTCTTACCACTAGACCACCGATCCATTTGGTTCTAGTATGGCATTAAACTCATACAAAACACATCACATTAGGCAGAAGTTTAAGCTCAAAAGAACAAGATAAATGATTACAACACAAGAGTGGACTGAATCACATTAAATAAAACCAAAACCAGTACAATACCTGCTTATTGAGCTTTGGTTGCTGGAAGATTTGCAGCAGGAGTGTGCATCCTTCTGTAGTCTTTGAGACGCCAATAGTAGAAGCTACTGGGCCTGCAAGGAGGAGTGATATAAATAATACAGTGAAGTAATGAAAAAACCCAGAAAGAAATACTGGAAAGAAAAGAACTCATCGAGGGAAAATTTGAGTTAAAAAGGCATATCATAATTATTATAAATTAAGACATACAAAATTCACATATTACAACCCGCCACATTCTGTATAATATTCCACCATTTAGTATATCTACAATCGGACAAAGCCACCACGTTTACAAATATTCTTTCTTTCTTCTTCCTTAGTCTTAGATGACTATTGGGGCACCAACGATGATCAGGCAACCACTTTTCTCCATCCTTCTCTATTTCCAGCCTTTCAAAGGGTTTCACCCAACTTGAAACAGGTCCATTCTGTTATGTTTATTTATATATAACACCACAAACACATCATTTACTATGCATATAAAACATCAAAAACCCACCTCTTTACACATCTACCCCGGAACTTCCCCCAATGTGTTCCTTGTGTGACTATGCATATGAGACTGTGGAGCATCACCTGTTCCACTGCACAGCCCTAAATGACATCAGAGCTACCCTTCTCCCTCCGAGACCTAACATAGACAACACACTCTATGGAACATTACAGCAACTGCAGCAGACCTGCACTTATCACTACATGGCATTGGACAGAAGGGCGAGAGCCCAGCTGTTGCTGGATCTATAACAACAACAACAACAAATACATCTACAAGTGCACAAACCTAACATTAAGTACACTCATAAATTTACAACTGCACACACCAACCACTTACGACATATTTTCAATATTAAACTGCAAAGCCACCGCTCACCATAATAATATACAGTACCACAACCTCACAACTGTTGGTTGCTGCAGTGTAGAAACATTTCTTGAGCCTGGCACAGGTCTATTGTGTCTTGCTCAAGGATGCACCCCAGGGAGTTCCCAAATTAAAAGCAGAGTCACAAACATTGGGTGGACACTGTTCATGAGCCTTGGGTCACTGACCACTAAACAAGTGCAGCCTCTATGTGCACATCAAAAGATATGTCCCCATGAGTTCATGTCGGTGGGTGATTGGCAGATGCTCTGAGGTGGTTGGTTTCTTCTTTCCTGTCAATCATTTACTGTCCTTATCTCTCTGCTACCTTTTTTGTGTTTGTTACTCTCTTGTGACACCTCTAATCTTCAGCACTTATATGACTTATCTGTGTTGGAAGTGCAGTAAAACTCTTACTAAAACAAAACAATGTGACCATGTCTCCGATTTGGTTAAAACTTGACATATCTTGTTTTCTACATTTGTATTTATGCAAGCCTGTTCGGCAATTAGGATAACACTGACCAAAACTGAAAGCTTATTTTCTGGAAACTAAACTGTTATTTTCTTATTAAATTGATGACAACTTATCAACCCCATTAAATTATTACAGTGGTATGAACTTATGAGCATTACCTGGTATAAATTCCAAAAATTCTTTCACTACTTGGTCATATCTTTGCTTCTTGTCTTCATCCGTTCTGAAAAGAAGAAATAAAACAGTACATGCATTAGGAAATAAATCTCTAATGTCACAAAAGGTGAATAATGAAGAGAAGTCTACTCTCAAGCTCCACTTCTCTCATACAATGCTTTTTGACAACATGAATTAGAAACACAAAGAATGAAACAATGATCACTCTGTTTCCCTTTCTTTTCAACATTAAGTGGCATTGGTAATTTATCTATCTTTAGAAATGAACAATAGAAAGCCAATACAGTGTTCTGAACTAAGATGTATACCTTCTACAAAGTGAAAATTTTTTTTTTTAATGATTAAAAAGTAGTCGAAACTACTGTAACGACCTCCTGTCCTAGACAATCATCATCACAACCCCCCCCACTTCTCCCTTACATTTTATCTAAATTATAATGGCACTGTCCATGAAGACCTCTTGTTTAAGTTGGACTATTTTTCTCCTCAACTTTGGGTGGTCGTCTTGGACAGATTCAACTGTATACCTCTAAGTAAACAAAAATAGTAAATAAACAGAAACCAGAATAATTTTATCGTTAAAGCAGTGTAGAATACTGTACAAAATCATTCCATACCTTGGAGGATCCTTGTCAAAAAAGAGGACATCTGTAAAGGAAAAGAGAAATTGTGTGAATTTTGAGTGTTCTGAAACAAATATTTGTCTGACAAAACCTGTAAGCGACGCTAATGCTTAAAATCAAGAGGTATTGGTGAATTAGCTGAGACCAAAGCTTTATGTAAGGTTAAAAGAAAACAGTGGATTTACAAGAGTAATGTAGACAGAAGTTTTAACTTATTAATTTAAAAAAACGGTCAATTTCAATTAAATAAAAAGCTTTGAATAAAAAGGAACTTTTTGTTGGTATACTATATTTTTACTTGCCAAAATGAAAAAAAAAAGCATTTAGTTAAAAACATAATTAAAAACTATATTTTTTATCAGAATAGTATTATTCTGTCTCAAACATGCCAATACAGTTTGAGTACAAATCACTCTATTTAAATAATAGCATAAACAAATTTTACTAGGTAATTTAGAAAGACTATTCTCTTCCAGTTTAGAACAGCAGGCAGGTGATGCTGTTTTCCCAAGCCACCACAAAAATATATTTTAACACAAATCCACTCACCTCTGAGTAAATGTATCAATAAAACCACGCGGTGTTCCTGGGTGACTTGGGTTATCCGTCGGTCCAAATACCAGTCTAGATAGCTCTCAATAGTTTCTTTGAACAAGATTCTTGCTGTGAGCAAAAGCTGGCACACCAATGAAGAACACTTGTACACTTCCTTGGCTGAAAATTTAAGAAACATGTGTACAGCAAGGACCATCAGTTTGAGTTCAGATTTTACATCTCTTTCACAACGAATCTTTCGTTTTATATAAACAAGCAAACCTTCAATTTAAAAATCTTCTTTTACAGGGTAGAGTGAATCCTCTAAAGAGCGCGGAATGCAAAAATATACAAAAATTTTAACTTGGGCCATCGACATAGAAGTATAGTGTCTTAAAGGCTTAGGTAACAAATTTTACACAATGCATTCCTCGCGAACAGCTTCTAGTATCTATAAAACCACAGACACTTGAACATAACACACTGATTCGTGTAGACAGCTTCTAGACTTTAAAATGATTTGCAGATGTATCAGTACTTTTGGGCTAAAACAATATAAAAACAAATTTTAAAGGATATAATAAGCTTGTTCTTGACCTCCTATCCCCTGATCGGAATTGTCAGTTTGTAAGATATTGGAACTGGTATATTATAGTCAGACATTGTTCAGCAGTGTTTGCCTGGGAACAAACTTTGATAGTAGTATAACAGATAAGAAGGGTCAAGAGAAGACCACAACATCACAGCTAAAATCAGAAAAGGATTTAAATAATAGTTTCAATTAGAAAACATAAAAAAGAAAAACACTGACATTCATGGACAGTTTGACAAAAAAGACAGCAACAGAGAAACAAGACAATATTATGTCTTTTTGTAAAACTAGCTGAATACTAAATTACATGTGGGTATTTCGAGCAATATAGTCTAAACTGTCCAAGATGACCACCAATTGTCGAGGGGGAAAAGTGATCATCTTGGACAGGTGGTCGTCTTGGAAAGTGCCATTTTGAAAGGGAAAAAACACAAGGGGGAAAGCGGGTATTGGTCATCTGTACAGCTGATTGTCTTGGACAGGTGGTCTCTAGAGCAGACTCGACTGTACATGTATTAGACCTTATTGGGGAAAAGGAAAAAAAAAGAGAAAGGGAGACGAAAGAAGAGCAAGGGGAGGAGAAAAAGCAGCACAGCCGGGACACAGGATGAGAATGAGGAGATAACAAGGAGGAGATGAGAAAGGATGAAGAGAAGGAGAAGAGAAAGGAGAACGAAGAGGAGAAGCAGGAGCAGACGAACAAGTAGTAAACGAGCATAAGTATTCACCAATATATATGAGCGAGTCAAAGACCCCATCAAATTCTTTGGTATGTGGGACTGAGTCTGGGTGGGAGTCGGCGGGGTAAAAGCCCAGGTTTGTGTTGTTCTCATAGTGAGTGCCTGAGAACTGAGGACAAAACAAAAGCAGAATAACACATGCACAATCATAAAGTGCCCATTTATAGTCATGTATCCTCCAGAAGGCTCATTCTCTGCTTCAAACCAATAACTCACGCCCAGTCTGTTCATTTCAATATACTCCACTTTAGTCCCCTAAGGGATATATATAGTGTTGCAGCCTCTGAGGTGTATTTCCCTGTAATTCACATGCTCCATCACTACTAGTAGCCAAAAGACCATTGGCTGTTGAGTGCACTAAGGTTAAATTGGGTACAGATCCTTTGACGAGGAGCCAGTAATCAAAGCCACAACTTTTTCCTTGCAAGACAGTACCCGATCCCTCAACTAAGATTCTCCCCTCTTTTTTTGTTCTCAACTATTTGATATTAATAATAATAATAATGACAGTTGCATTTATATCGCACATACATATACTCTACAGCACGCTCTACCTTCTTTACAACTATTATTACCCCAAAAGACCCTAGTACACAGAAACATTTTCAGCCTCCTGCAAAGCATACAGCAATACTTTATCAGATAACACTTATATAGCTGATATTATTCGATCCTAACTGTGTATATATGTGAAAATTAATTTTCAGAAAAGTGGATCAAATATAATTTCTTCTTCATAAGCCATCAGAATTGCTAAAAATTTTGTGTATAATGTTTTTTTACAAGTATAGTATTATCAATTGTAATTACTGTGGCGAATAACATAATTTGAGACAAAAGAAATGTTGGACTTTGTTTGGTGGATATACAGTTAGGGTCAGACAGTTGATGATATGTATGGTTTTAAAACGAATCTGAGCAGCTAGGACAAGTTGTGCTGAGATAACTCTAAATCATATTACCAAATAATCAATTTATTAAGGATGTAAAAGGGTTGGATAAATTCTTTTGTATAACAGCAAAAATGATACAAAAGGCATAAAACATCCATTTTGCGAACAACAGGAATGAAAAACCACGCATCAAAACATTGTTTAAGCAGCAATGTTTGCATCACTTTACAAAGAGATTTCACTAAAACATAAGAATACTCCTTGTTTGTTATCACTTGTAAAAAAGACAAAAAACTGGTAATACTAACCACATTATTCTATCTACAACATAATTTGATTCAAATGGAGAAGTACAAGGCGTTATTGAACATAATATAGGTTATGTCACAATCCAAGCAATTGTTCCCCAGCGAGAAATCAAGCTGACACAGTATCAGACATCTCAAAGACCAACAAAAATTCGGACCCCAATGGATCTCAGTATTTTCACACATTAGCAAAGTCCCTTAACCAGCTGCTTCACAGAGGCCATCAAGCCATATGCCACTTAACTGTTGTTTTCCATTTCAACCCCAAAAAGCACACATTAAGTTGCAGCGATATGACCCTCCTGAGATATGACAACAAATAGTGAAAAATTTTGAAAAGGGTGAGGAAAGGAGGTAATTCCTACCTTATCACTAGAGGTTGACAGCAAAGATGCTTCTGAACCTCGCCGAGGTAACTTGCTGCAAGTGCGAGAAAATTATAACAAAGAAACTAAGAAACAATAAAAAAGAAATTATTAGCCGCATTCAAAAATAAATTTAAATAATAGCATTTTTATTTGATAAATAGATTATTACATAGCATGATATAAAATTACAACTAATAATAATGATAATAAAGATCACTTCTACAGCACCCACTTCCCAGTGCTCTAGGTGCTTTACAATAAAATAAAGACTTCAATCAATGTTTCATCCATACTGGCCAATTCAACTAACAACAATTCTTTCAAATACACATACACTCGTAATCTAATGAAAAACACATACACAAAAAGACAATCACTGTGGCTACTGATAACACTTATTCTTGGAAGAACAAAAAAACTAATTAGTAAAATGGGATTTAAATGAATGTGTTTTTAGATCAGAGTTGAAAGCATAAAAACAATTCTGGAGAACTACCTCCCCCGTTTGACCTGAAAATGTATAAAGGAGTCAAAAGTCAAAAAAATACTTCTGATGCTATGCCAAAAGGAACTGTTCAGTTGCCAATATTATAAGGAACTACTGCTGATTTTGTGAGAGACTTGTTTTTAACCTTCGTCCGGCGGGGGCTGGGTTTATGTCGCCCGATAAGCCTATTTCGACAC
This sequence comes from Aplysia californica, assembly GCF_000002075.1. Lineage (NCBI taxonomy): Eukaryota > Metazoa > Mollusca > Gastropoda > Aplysiida > Aplysiidae > Aplysia > Aplysia californica. The sequence goes on from NW_004797370.1 coordinate 1,428,551, forward strand.
CTCGTCTTCGTTCCCGTCCCGCGCCAGTCCCCTGGCTCAGCGCATGTGCGCCGAGCATCATCTCCGTTCCATTCGGGTCCTACGTCGGACCCGCATTCACGCAGCTCAAGTGTGTGTGTGTCAGTCTGCTTGAGTTTGTGTGCGTATGTGGCCTACTTCTAAAATCGCCTGCGTTGGTTCGTAACCGAGGCATACGTCTCATTCAAAACACTCCAAGTCGGTAGCTCTAGATGTTCGTCCAATGAAATTAGAACAAATTGACAAACTTAGACATGAGGAGCTCGAAAGGATAGTCAAGAAACAAGACTTCCATTTTTCTTAAAAAAATATCTTTCAAATGAGCTTGATTTTGTATGAAATGATACTACCTTATAAAAAATAAGCTTGTTTGATAATTTTGAATACCATTCTGCAGGTAAAAAGAACATTTTGAGCGTAAAACATTCGGAAATTGACTTATATTATCCCCTTTCGAACCTGAGATCATTCATAACAACAAGAAGGTCTAGAAGATTATTCGAATGGGCGTAACTTCTCGTAATGTCTGACCAGCTTGTGAGAGGGGGTTATTCATGTCTCGTAACAGTTTATAAATAGAAAGCTATAAAATAGAGTGTTATTTTCATCAACGATTAACACACTCCCACGGTATTAATGGCGAAAACACACTTTTCCTGGCCCGCTTGCAGTACATCAACAGTACACATTGAGTGACCCCGGCAGCCTGCCTGGAACGTCCGACGTAATTGGTTGCTGATAAGATTCGCATCTCAGCACAGATGCAGGACAAGAGTTAAGAGATTAAATGATGACTGATGGGAGATCAATCCTCTTTCCACATCTAACTTTGAATTGACTTCTCAAACATTTCTCCCATTAATTGCTGACACTCTTTCATATGAACATTAATTTAGATTACTATATAAATCCATTCAAGATCTAAATAAAAAACTGCTTTCTCAAAGTAGAACAGACTCATAGACCTAAATTATGACAATGAGAGAAGTTTCAGGTTAATAATTGAACAAGCTTAAAAAATTCTTCAGCTATCAGAAAGGATACACTAGTTCTTCAACATTCAACTCCCAAAGCTTTCTTTTTCTTTAGCTTTCACTGTAAAATGGAAATTTCCTACGGCAAGAAAATTAAAAGCCTGGCCATGGCTAATGGCAAAGACAAATGATAAACAAACATTATATTTACCTTGGACGAGGTTTTGGAGCTTCGGTTGAGGATAAGAAATTCACCAGGAATTCGTCTAGATGCTGACCTTTCTGCATGACAAAAAGAATAATTCAATTAGCCATGGACATCATACACTTGCATAATTCAATACAAGTTATCAAGAGTGTTGATCACAGTAGAACCAACAATGATGATACCTCATGGTGGGTTGTCCAGATATCGTCATAAGACAACATAACAAGAGTAAGTCAACAACGGCACAAAAATCATCAAATTTCTTCAGCTGTAGGGAAAGACAGTACAGTTTTGAACTCCTTCAGAGAGATTTCATTACTCTGATTTTAAGACCTCAAAAATATTCACAGACTTCTTTTCCCAACAGCTTATCACACAGATCTTCTTAAAGTTACCATTCACATTGAGTGGGATACAGATTAAGCGATAGAGAAATGCTGATGTTACTTAGTGATGGTTTACAACGAGTTAGCATAATGGTCACATTTTTCAGGTAAGTGAAGTAGTAACATGGACAAAAAGAGGATTGGAGCGCACTAACCACACAAACTTTGTTTAAAAAATGAAAAATTCTTGAAAACAGTATTTGCTAACATTTCAAGATGATCTTTCTGAATAAATCAACTCATTGTGATGCTTGGGTCACATAAACAGTACAAAAGAACACAAGCCATAGGAATGACCAGTTGCGGAAAAGACTGATTTGAACCTGGGAATAGTAAAGATGTGTATTCTCTCAAAGTATTTGACTTAAAAACCAATACTTTGTTACTTAAGAGACATCAAAATAAACGAAGGGTGCTAGGAAGTGAAAAAAAGAATTTTCCGGTCTCTCTGCCATGAAGCCAACTGGCTATTAACAATTCTCTACAAATTGGATAAAAAATCAAAATCTGTGAAAAGTCATGACTGTGGGAATATGAACTGCTATGTCTTATCAAAGGAAAATGACAGATGATGTTCCTTTGCAATACCTGACAAGGATGAATGAAAAGTGTAAAACATTTTACAAGGACTTACCTCTTTCACTAACTTGGTCTTTACATACTTGCCTGAAGACAAAAAGTAAATAACAATCTTTCATGATTTTGCTCCTGAACGTGAGCAACCCACACCCCCCACCACACACCTTGAACCCACACCCCCCACCACACACCTTGAACCCACACCCCCCACCACACACCTTGAACCCACACCCCCCACCACA